>NC_026007.2:53806855-53891855 GCF_000442705.2 Elaeis guineensis | reverse complement strand
AACCTGTAATCAACCAAAATTATGCCTCGAAGCATGCTCACAAAATTCAGTAACATATAGATCCCAGTAGAGAACCATAGAATCCTTATTTCAGGGCAACTAGTAGGAAAAAAAAAATCGCCGTTCCTTTCAGAAAAACACAGCCAGAACTACAGATTGGAAAAATCAAAATCTAAAACTGACCTCCAAAGTCCAGACTCACCCTGAAAAAAAAAAAAAAAAAAAGAAAAAGAAAACAAAAATCTGCAACACCAACAGCCAAATTCCGAGGACCAAACCAAGCTCAAGTTCCAACCAATAACCAATATAAATCACGCCCATAACGATAAATAAATTTAGAAGTAACACATCGAAGGAAAAAAAGATCTTGCAAAAAATCTAAAAAAATAGAAAAGTCGACAAATCCTACCTAAAAAGTTCGTCGCCGCGGGGGTAGAATTTAGAGATACGGGTACGGCGAGTGATCTTGCTGTCTCAACCATATTTAGGACGGGATCAACGATGTCTATGTTCACTGCCAACATCCCCCCACCCCCCGTCTATCTGGCCTTGCCAATTACCAGGAGTCAAACATTAATGACTTGCTGATTAGCCGTCAAAACAGGGCAAGAGTCCTAAAACTCCCGGTTCTTGAAAGGTTCGGCTGTCCTTTTAGCTTCGGAGGGATGTGCTCGTGTGTGGCGTAGACGCAAAGTACCCACTTTATACCTCCCCAAGTCCCCTGGATGGACCCTGCCCTCCCAAAAAAATCTTTTTATCGTCCTTAGCGCTCGGACTGTCTTGTCTTTAAGATGGTAAAGATATTTTATAAATTATTGTAAAAATCTAATACTATTTTAAAATTATTAATTAAAAATATTCTATCATGAATTTTATGATTTATTGATTACCTACGTAGTATCAGTCCAAGAGATGTTTGTGAATTGTAAAATAATAATGATGTTTTGTGCTTTTTATTAATGGTGCTGTTCATATGCTTGTTTTAATTTCTCAGTTGGCCTGCTTTCTCATGGATGAGTATTTAAATATTTCAATTATCTTACATTCTTTGCTAGATTTTTTATTATTTTTTAACTATTCCAAATTCTCATAAATTTCTTGGATTTTTAAATTTTAGCTTTGGCCAAATTGTTTCTACATGATCATTTTGCGATTTTGAATGAATATGATCGATCCAGTTTAATCCAATACTAGACTGATAATTAACCCAAGCTCGTCCAAACTAAAAATCATTAGATCAAGCCTAAATCAAAGAAAAAGATCTACCCCCCTTCTCCAAATATGGACATATAAGGCTCAATCCAAACCATAAACTTGTTTAGATTGTTTTCCTACAGGCTCTGACAATTCACGAATTTAAGGAAATAACGAAGAATTAGTATGAACTTTTATGCATAATCCAAACCATAAACTCACCAATAATGCATAATTAGTGTGAACTTTTATGCATAATCCAAACCATAAACTCAGTTCTAATGCATGCCTTGTTAATTGTTGTTTCTTACATAATGTGTCCGTGATGCAATCGGCCTATTTAAATGACTCAAGCTATTATTGATTTCATTTGACTCAAGCTATTAATACATTAATAAATAAAATATTAAATTCAATCCAATCTGATCCTTGCAAAAGTGGAACTGACTTAATTCAAATTTTAAACCTGATTAAAATATGGATTAGGTGTGGATCACGTTTATATCTGATCCAAGCTGACAACTCATAGCCTGAGTCGGACCTAATAATTAAAGAATTATATGAGAGTTATGTAAACCAGGATTATAGTGATATTCTTAATGCCACTATTTATTAAATTAAGGCCAGCTACATATGCGTGGGATTTAGGGAATCTTTCAACCAAAACTATGAGCTTTTATTTCATTCAACGTTAGATGATGGTTTGCTTGACGAAGAAAAGGGCTGACCGTTAATTTTTACCATATGGTGTAATGTTTAAATCCTGGTTATTTTAATTTCGCCATGATTTGGGTTTTAAATAAGTTCAGGACTCAAATCAGTGGATTGAGGCTCACCTAGCCTGCAGCTGCTTCCGTCCCATATAGACGAGTGTAAACTAAAAAGAAAAAAATAAATTTTTTTTTGAGGAAGATGGAGACTAATGGAATATCATTACTAGTCATCATATTTATTAACATAGGAGTAAAATTTACAAAAAAAAAGAATATATAGGTCAAGAAGAACTTCGACAAACATATCCAATAAAAAATAGGGGTTTGCCAAAGAAAGCAAAAAAACCCTACGGTGGAAACCAAAAACTGGCAGCCAATAGTAATTTCTCGCCACCATTTTCCATCTATCGAAAGTTAGGTGATCATTTATATATCTTTTTTTTTTTTGGTAAGTGAGCATCTTCATCATAGACAGTAAGTTTTACAAACAGCTCTTGCAAGTTTGATACAATGGGAAAAGAGAAAACATTTACAACATAAAAGCTAAGTCATCAGAAAAAGATACACAATATAGAATAAGACATAAGAGCCAAAACTAGAAGCCTGCTGTTGAGTATAATAGAACCGGCATTTCAACGTACCATCAAAACAGTTGCAAACAGAGATATAGCAGGTCCAAAAATGAAGTTGAGAATTGAAGATATTCTATAGGAAACAGTAAATACAATGTACTGGATGCTGTGCATTTCCCCATAGATATTGATGAAAGTCCCATATGATGTAAGATGCAAACCAATATTGAACCATTAATGCTCCAATGCTATTTAACAATGTAGATATAAGGGTTGAACAATAAGTTTGAAGCTGTTTGGCACTACATACCCTTGATAGACTTTTGCTACTGAACAGTTCCTACTTATCAATATAAAACCTGTCAATTTAAAGGATAAAGATTTTTGAGATAACAACAGGTTGCAGATGGCCGGGTCAATAATTGTGTAATAATGTAGCAACCCATTAAGTAATATGATAGACATGAATAGCATAGTGGTGTTGAGAAAATAATATAATGAACAACCACAGGCTTCCGTTCCCCACATGTGTTTGCAAAATCTTTTCCAAAGATTAATTATTCTCTGCGCTTGTGTGAAGGTATCAGACACGTAAGAACTTGAGCATTCAATAGCAGTGTAAGGCATAAGAAAACATGATAAATAACTCAAAGCCATTAGAAACCACGAAAATATTGTACACCCCATTTATCTGCCTGTATTATGTCATACAACTGCGAGGGTAGATGATTATGCGAATATAGGTCGAAATCTCCTTTCATAGCTATGCGTGCCATATAATCAGTAGCACGATTATTCTCTCGTGGTATGTAAGAGACACTGCAATTTGAAGAACTTCTCAGCCAATATTGTATTTCTTTTAGGATAGGAAATTGTCTTGGGTGCCTACCATTTATAGACTTAAGCTAATTAACAACGGTGGTAGAATCACCTTGAACCAATCTATATGTTAAGCTTGACCTTAAAAATGGACTGGTGATTCTCAATTTCAATTCAACATCAGTGGTTTGTTAGATGTAGGATGGATATGTACTTGTCCATGCCTATTATCTTAGTTTTACCATTTTCTGGTTGTAATCCTTTATTCCTTGCAATAATTTTTTTTTCTTTTTTCTTTCTTTGGGCAGAAGGGAAGAGAATGACAGCTTATGGAATTAAAAAGAATAGATACATCTAAACATAAAAAAAAAATAATTGTTAAGATAAAAATAAAAGAACATCAAATCTAAAGCAACTGATAATATATAGCCCCAAAGACATATGATGGTTCTTGCCATCAAAAGAAGTTTTAGATAGTTCAATGGGCAAGGGTTTTGAGAACACGAGTCGTCATAGAAATGATCTCCATAGCTGGAACGTGATACCTCAAACATAAGCTGCAGACAAAAGGATGAAAAATTCCATCATACCAATCCGAGCACCATGTGACTCAGAACCTTTGGATTCAGCACCTTTTGAAGCTGCCGATAAGGCTAAAAAAGGCTGATTAAGAGGTGCAGTCAACATCGACATGAGACTTCAATTGCCCATGATAACCTGAAGGAAAAATTCATCCGATCCAATCGGATGGTCAGAGTGTATTTGAAAAATTTTTTATTCTAATAATAATATAATATTTATATTTATCTTGATTGCAGCAGAATAGAAATCAAATATTGAGAATTTCTTGCTTGAATCCAAAGACTTGCAAGGTTTGAAAGCACAGGCTCTCTATTTCGTGCGCACGCCAGGCTTCGTAGGAAAGAGAAATGATCAACCAATGAGGGGGAGAAAGAGGTGGCTATTGAAATTAGATTTTAAACAAATGAAAGAGGCCTGGAGGAGAAGAAGGACGTCTAAAGTGGTGCTCGATGCTTGGAAGAGAACCCCAGTGTCACACACCAAGAGAGGGGAATGCTGAGTATCTCTCTCTTCCTTGTTCCATGCTTGCTGCTTTGGGATGCATGCTTGCTGCTTTGGGATGCATGCTTGCTACTTTGGGACGCGCATCCGAGGGAGGGACACGTGACCCAGGCCAGGACTCGCAACCCAGGTTCTCCTACTGCCTTCGGGCACGTGACCCAGGCTCCTTCCTTCTCACATCCTATGCAGCCTTCTTCTTTCTCATCTTACCGCCTCATGTCCATAGCCCTCCTTATATAGGCATTTAAAACTCTTAGTCCTAATCTAATTAGGACTCTCAAATTCCAAGTCCCACTTAGAGATCATGTTTAATTAGTTTGAATCAAATTCAAAATCCTTATGCCATATGAAAAATCCAAACCACGTAAGAATGGCACCAACATTTAGCGCCACCTAATAGCTCACGCCCAAGGGGATTGGGCTTTCCACATTAGGCACCAAATCAGTCCATTTGTCTGCCCATAATGAGAGATAAAATTAGATAATTAAGGCTTCATAAAATGCAAATCAAATTTGGCATATATTTGGATCAATACAATTCCAATTCGAATCCAATTCGAAAAGATTACTATTCCTAATCCAATTAGGATTCACCTCCAAGTCCAACTTGGATATTAAACCTAATTAAGTCTTAATTAAATCAGATCTAATTTAAAATTAATTAAGATATAAAATCAATCTCTCATAAATCTCTTGGATTATTGATCAGATCATTATCATCCTTGGAATTAAATCTGAACCTCATGTTTAGTGCTAGTTAGACATAGTCAACTCTTTAATTCCATATGATCTCTAACTTAATTTTCAATTAAGCTAATCTATTTATTTAATCAAAGTACATACTTTCAAATTGAACTCATAGACTTAGATTAATTCCTTCCTACTTTGCCTAACTTTTGTGCGTGACTCCATAGGTTGAACACTAAGCCGGTAGCATAAAAAATTATTTTCTATACTAATCAAAGTTACCATCAAGCAATGGTTCCCAACGTCTAGATAGGTCAAATATTTGTAAGATAAAACTCAAGAACTATGGAATATGATTACCACATAATTCATCCCTTTGATCCTGAATGTTCAGGATGACCTAGGGTTTAACTATCAATCCTGGATTAGTCATCCACATTGTATTTCAATCTCTTTCAAATCCTGTGATCCATCACATGGATTGCCCCGATCGAGATCTTACTCAATTAAAATACAGTGATGCATCAGGTCCTGAAATGCAGAGGGATCAATCCCATTTTGATCCACACACTAACTACCATAAATACTTGACTGTACTCAGAAACTTTCCGTCACTGAATTAAAAATTTAGGTAGTCCGGCACCAAAGCATAGTGAGTTGCTTGCAAATCACAGTAGTGATCTCAAGTCGGAGAGACACTTATGGCCATTTTCTTCGTGAGCAGCTCTTAACAATAGAATGCTATGCAGGTGAGTCATTTGTTCAGTGATGATGTACTTCTACATCTCATCTGTATGCCATACTAGTATCTCCATACTCCTTAGTTAAAAAAATAACTAATCTATATGGCACACAATGACTTACATTTGATAAATGTCATCATCTCTTAATGACATATTATTTAGTCACGAACATGTTTAAGAACTATTTGATAAATTTTTCTTTATCGATTATCATATAGTTCTAAGGACTTCATCATAACACATGAGTTCTATCAAGGAAGATGTACATCTTGAGATGAATAATATCAAATAATTTTTATTAATCAAATAATTTTTATTAATTCATAATTCATATACAAGTTATAAAGAGTGCAATCGTCCAAACAATTGATTTTAGGACACATTTCCTAACAACTCTCACTTGGACTAAAGTCAGTCGGTACAGTATCTAATATCCATCTTCCTTTTAAGTTTATCGAACTCTTTAATTTTGAAGGCTTTAGCAAATGGGTCAGTCAAGTTCTCCTTTTCGTCGATCTTCTGAAGATCAACGTCATCGTGATCCACGACCTCTCGTACAAGGTGATGTGATGCAGAGTACGTTTGGTTCTCTGATGGGACTCCTATTCATTAGTCTGAGCTATGGCTCTAGTGTTGTCACAATACAACAGGTCTGGACCATCAATAGAGGGTGCCACTCTATTGCTCGTTAATGAACTTCCACAACCAAAATACTTTCTTTGCAGCATCGAATGCTGCAATAACTTTGCCTTGCAAATAGAATCGGCTATAATGAACTGGCTGAAACTTTTTCAGTATATTGTTCCTCCATTTAGGATAAACACATAATCCGACACACTTTTTTCATCATCATGATCTGACTGAAACTGGAATCAACACATCTTATAAATTTCAAATTAATGTCTCCATAGATTAACAATTAAACATTTTAGTATTTCTCAAATACTTAAGAGTTATCTCTACAATCTTTCAATGGTTCTCATCCGGATCAGTATGGTACCTACTCACTATCCCTATGAGTATACCATATCCGACCTCGTATATGTCATGGTATACACGATAGATCTTATTGATAAAATATATGAGATTTTACTCATACACTCTCTCTTCTGAGGAGTTGTCGGACAATTTTTCTTAAAGAGAGTAATTCCATGGTCTACGTAAGACAGCTTTTCTTGAAATTTTTCATACTGAACCTTTTCAGAATGGTATCTATGTATGTGGATTGGACAATCCAAGCAACTTTTTAAATCTATCTCTATAGATCTTTATTTCAAGGATGTAGGATATTTTTCTCAAATTTTTCATGAAAAATTGTGATGACAGCCACAGCTTTATATTTTGTAAAGTAAAAATATCATTTTCTATTAACAGTATGTCATCCCAAACACTCATTCGGCTAAGGCTACTCATTTCAATCTATCCTCAAAGCTTATTCTCCTTCTTTACCAAAAAAAAAAGCTTATTCTACTTATTTTTTGATAAGATAAATTTGATTACATATATAAAACATCATGATTCAAACAAGAAAACATTAAAGGGCTAAGACTGGTTGTGGGGTTGGTATTTTATCCATGGGCATGATCCACTGAAATATTGATATTGGAATTGTTTCAAGGGAGTCCTTCAGATATAGACCCTCTAATGCACCATAATTTCTTTAAAGAGAGACCAGCGCCCTCTTTTGCTATAATATGGATCCCTGTGCATATGAGCTATTGAATATGAACTCAATCAAAATCCTATCTTAGAAATTTGAAAAAATTACATGAACACCCCTTTAACTTTAGCTTAATTTCACTTATACCCTATATACTTTAAAAAATATCAAACTGATTTTTCTAGTTATCAACATGTTCCAATATGATCCAGCAATCTGCCTCCATTAACAAAATTTTATAAAATAATAAAAATATCCTTATCTCTATCTCCTCCCTTCTCCCTCATCTTCAATTGATTCCCTTCTCCTCCATCGTGGACGTCCCTCTTTTTCCCTCCTTCTTCCTCCTCCTCTCCTTTCTACTCCTTTTCTTCCTCCTCATCCATTTCTCCTTCTTCATGGTAGCTCCCTCCACCTCTATCCGTTCTTCCATCTCCTCTGCTTCCTCCTCATCCACTTCTCCTCCTCCAAACTATCTATATATCATCTCCTTCACGACTGTCCCCTCTGTCTCTTTCCCTTCTTGCCTTCTCCCTTTTCTTCCTCACCATCCTCTTCTCCTCTTTGTCCTCCTCTAATTTATTTCTTACCAATGGCCCCTCTCTGCTCCTCCCATTCCTCCATATCCATTTCTCCTCCTCATCCTCCTCTTCATCCTCATTCTCATCCTCATCCTCATTCAAACCCATCAGTCCCTATATCTTCTTTCCTTCCTTCTCATCTATTTCTCCTTCTCATCCTCCTCCTCATCTAAACTACCCATAAGCTATCCCTCTCCATGACAGCTCCTTCCATCTCCATCCCTTCTCGCCAGCAACCTATATATCCTTTCCTCTCCCCTTCCTCCACACTCTCTTCTCCTTCTTGTCCTCCTCTTCTTCTCTTTCAATTCATTTCTTGTTAGTAGCCCTTCTCCTCTTCTCTCCTTCCTTCTCATCCATTTTTTCTTCTCATCTTCTTCCTCCTCCAAGCCCACCCATGAGCAAGAGACATTTTCATCTATTAAGAGAAAAAGCTAATATCATTTGTTAGTAAAATAAATAGTTAGATTATATTGAAATATATCAATAACTAGAAGGATCAACTTGACACTTTTTAAAGTATAAAAATGTAAATGAAATTGGACTAAAGTTGAGGGGGTGTTTCTATAATTTTTTCTTGAAATTTTCTGTTTGAGAGAGATAGAGAGGAGGGGGGAGAGAGAGAGAAAGAGGTTTCTCTAGATTTACTCTGAAGGGCCTTCTTCTATTTGTGAAGATGTCTAGGATAGTATTTTTAATCCTTAACTATATTTTTTTTCTTCTGCCCTTTTTTAATTACAAATTTGGCATAAGGGAGAGGACAAACCATCTGCACCTCTCTCCCTCATCTAATACATTTGTCTTTTCTAACCAACATTATGATCATAAATGATGCATAGAGGATCTGCCTAAATATTGCCATTCGGTTCATGTAGAATCTGAACTACCAAAGAAGTAGCTGTTTTTAGTTAACTGTTAGAATTTAGGGCTTTTATAGCTCAGAATGATAGCTTTTTAATATCATTCTTGGTAAGCATGTCAGCCTCTTCTTTTGTGCATTTCCTTTCTCCTATTATTAACATCATTTTCCTTATTAATATGGCTAACTCTCACTTTCACGTCAATGATATGTTCACTTCTTGGAGATTAAAAGCCCGACAAATAAAACTAAGTAACAGATGCTAGTAATTGAAAGACAATCTTGCCCAAGTTAATAGAATATAAGAAGGTTCCTAAATATGCAAATGATGTGTCCATAGTATGAATATAAAAATTAATGTAGGCACTCCAACGATGGTAGGGTCCATATTCCTTCTTTATGAGTAGGCACGTCAAGATGAACATAAAGAAGCAAACAATAGAATTTCAGTTCCAGCTGGTAATCAGATAAACACCGACCAAGAAGTAGCTCATAGTCACATGGTCTAAACATCCAAAACCATTGACATATCCTACTTATAAATAAAAAATCATTGATGGCATCAAAATGAATTGATCGAGTCATCGTTATATACCAGTCCCTACCTTTAAACATGGAATATAAAGGAATATAGCATATGATAGGAGCAATGGCACATAATATATGTAGAACAAAAGCCCATAATATAATATCAAGTAGAAGGTGTTAGAACTTCAAAAACCATCTTGCCCAAAGGATTAGAGCAGAAGCAAGTTTCAAAATATGATAATGAAAAGCATTGTAGCAAATTAATAAAAGTATCCAATGAGAGCAGTGACCATGTAGCCATAATGCAATAACAGAAATTAATATAGATCCTCCAGAACCAATAGGATCCATATTCCACTCTACAATAATGTTAAAATTATCTTTAATCATCATTTTCTACATCGAATAAAAGATGTAGATCTACAATCTACTCTAAGAATATCAATTAATTGAGGGCTAGCTGCTATGTAGTTAACATAGAAAAATCTCCATGCAAAGCATAATTAGCTAAGAAATCCGCTGCTTGATTAGCCTCTATATAAGTGTGAGATGCAGCAATATTTTTGTCACTTTTTCACTGAATGATATCATTCAGAATTGGGGATTAAGCAGACGATTGTAAATTTGATTTTGAAATCCAATTAACAACAGTGGAGGAGTCCCCTTCTAGCTAGATGTTTTGGGCTTGATGGTTATTCACAGCAATAAAAATACCAAGCCAAACAGCTGTAAGCTCGGCTTGGGGAACCGAGGAAGTAAATAACCTTTTACCTCCAACTCTTATCAATTTTCCATGATGATCTCTAATAATATACCTAGCTGCAGCCTTATCTGAAGTAATGGAAGCATCAAAGTTAATCTTCAAAACTCCTAAGGGAGGGGGTATCCAGGAAACATACATATCTGTAGATTGGTTTGAGGGTTGATTAGTGATGACACCCTAGTGCCTTAAATAAGTATCAAAAGGTGAATGCAGCTCCATTTCAATAGTAGCAGAATGCGTAATCTTTGCCCTTATAATAATTTGAGTGGGTGTAGTAGATGTTTGTTGAAAGAGTCAACCATTTTGAGTATTCCATAATAGCCAGGTGATATAGGCACAAAGAGTTCTAAGATCTTCTTCCATCCTCACGTGCTCCATAAAATAGAATCAATGCACAAAGGGAATCAGGATAGAAGCCAAGACCATATCTGTTGCTTAGCATCCTCCAACAGGCAACAACAAGTGGGCAAGAAACAATAACATGATCACAATCCTCTTTTAAGTGACATAAGTCACATTAAGAGTTAATTAGGTGGATAACACCTCTATGAATTAAGTGACTTTTGATAGGGAGATGATGCTAAAGCAACTTCCACCAAAAAAATTTGATTCTAGGAGGGATTTTTAGCTTCCAAATACAATTGAAATTGATATTATCATCAGCAACTTGAGAGGAAGAGATCAAAGGATAGAAGTCCTTTAAAGTTGGGCTACTAGAATTACTTGCAAAACCAGTGAGGTGATCAGACCACGAATCCTGTGTTATAGGTATACTTAGGATCCGACTCATCATTTCAGTGGAAAAGACAGTAAATTGATGTTCCAAGTATGATTTGGAGCAATTAGGTTAGAGACCCATTGAACCATATGAACATTTTCAATGTTAACATAGGTAGGCCATGCAATGATGGAAATATTAGAGATCTAGAGATCCTAAAAAATATGTATAGAATGACCAGTCCCAACTTGCCATTGAAAAACAAATCTGATCATTGGGGCAGCACCATAGATTTCGTGCCACATGGTGGAACAATGCCTCGATTTATTATAGTTTTTATCTAAGAACCCTCAAAATGATATTTAGTAGAGATAAATTTGGCCCAAAGGGTGTTAGAATTGCAAACAAGATGGGTAGCCAACTTGGCAAGGAAAACTTGCTTCTTCATGCATAGAGTAGTCAGGCCAAGACCCCCCAGCTGTTTAGGCATGCAAATGGAGTCTCAAGAAATAAGATGAATCCCCCGTTTATCAGTAGGATGACCCCACAGAAAAGCACGGAATTTCCTCTCCAAGTGCTTAAGAATCGAATGGGGGATGTACATAGAAGCCAAAGATCATAAAGAGGAAGGGATGAAAGTACTGAAGAAAGAGAGTGTTGGGTATAAAATATCCACAGCCGAAATCCTCGGCGGAATCGACAACAGCACAGCTCCGTCCGGACTCCTACGGGAGCCGGGCTCCGCCTCCGACATCAGCTGCAGCACGGCTCCGCCCGGACTCCTACGGGAGCCGGGCTCCGCCTCCGACATCAACTGCAGCACGGCTCCGCCCGGACTCCTACGGGAGCCGGGCTCCGCCGCCGACATCAGAACAGCTCCGCCCGAGCTCCTACGGGAGCCGGGCTCCACCACCGGAATCGACAACAGCACAGCTCCGTCCGGACTCCTACGGGAGCCGGGCTCCGCCTCCGACATCAACTGCAGCACGGCTCCGCCCGGACTCCTACGGGAGCCGGGCTCCACCTCCGACATCGACTGCAGCACAGCTCCGTCCGGACTCCTACGGGAGCCGGGCTCCGCCTCCGACATCAACTGCAGCACAGCTCCGTCCGGACTCCTACGGGAGCCGGGCTCCGCCTCCGACATCAGCTGCTGCACGGCTCCGCCCGGACTCCTACGGGAGCCGGGCTCCGCCTCCGACATCAACTGCAGCACGGCTCCGCCCGGACTCCTACGGGAGCCGAGCTCCGTCTCCGACATCAACTGCAGCACGGCTCCGTCCGGACTCCTACGGGGGCCGGGCTCCGCCGCCGACATCAACTGCAGCACGGCTCCGCCCGGACTCCTACGGGGGCCGGGCTCCGCCACCGACATCAGAACAGCTCCGCCCGGGCTCCTACGGGAGCCGGGCTCCACCACCGGAATCGACAACAGCACAGCTCCGTCCGGACTCCTACGGGAGCCGGGCTCCGCCTCCGACATCAACTGCAGCACGGCTCCGCCCGGACTCCTACGGGGGCCGGGCTCCGCCGCCGACATCAGAACAGCTCCGCCCGGGCTCCTACGGGAGCCGGGCTCCACCACCGGAATCGACAACAGCACAGCTCCGTCCGGACTCCTACGGGAGCCGGGCTCCGCCTCCGACATCAACTGCAGCACGGCTCCGCCCGGACTCCTACGGGAGCCGGGCTCCGCCTCCGACATCGACTGCAGCACAGCTCCGTCCGGACTCCTACGGGAGCCGGGCTTCGCCTCCGACATCAACTGCAGCACGGCTCTGCCCGGACTCCTACGGGAGCCGGGCTCCGCCTCCGACATCAACTGCAGCACGGCTCCGCCCGGACTCCTGCGGGAGCCAGGCTCCGCTCTCAGCATCAACTGCTGGTAAGCTCCGTCCGGACTCCTACGAGAGCCGGATTTCACCTTTAACTCTGGTTGCAGAGGACTCCGCCCGGACTCCTACGAGAGCCGGGTTCCGCCTGCAACTTCAGCTCCGAGAGGGTTCCGCCCGGACTCCCACGGAAGTCAGATTCCACCCACGACCCCAGCCGCCAGGAGGACCTCTCCCGGACCTCTACAGAGGCCGGGCTCCGACTGTCGCTGAGCTTCAATCAACAGATCCACGCCCCCTGGCAGGCCACCAAAACGGCCACGGCCCTGCTCCACTTCCTGTGACGGATTCCGCGCAGCTCCATCATTCCCTGACAAGCCGCAGTAACCGTCGCCGCCCTGCTCCACTTCCTGTGGCGGATTTCGTACAGCTTCACTACCCCCTGGCAGGCCACAATAATGGCCACGAACCTGCTCCACCTCCTGCGACGGATACCGGGCGATTCTCCCATCCGCTGGCAAGTCACGACAACGGGCGCTGCTCCACTCCCTGCAATTGATTCCACGTGGCGAGCTGCGGTGATGGCCACGATTCCGCTCCACTACCTCTCGCAATAAATTTCCCTGACCACGGACGGCCCACTACCAGACGGTTATAGGTGTCGCCATCAATCCGTTACCTCCTCCGCCTATAAAAAGGAGGGGATCCAGATACGTTATTCTCTAAGCTCATTTCTTATCTCAAAACTCTGCTAAATTCTCCGTTCGAGCACTCCATTTTTGTTGAGGCAGAGAACTGACTTGAGTGTCGGAGGGTCTTGCCAGAGCAACCCCACCTCCGGTTTAGACTTCCCTTGCAGGTCCCGGCGGCGACCGCGGCTTCCCCGACTCCAGCTTCTCCGGCGCAAGCAGATTTTTGCACCAACAGGATTGACGCTAGAGGAAGGGATGTGTCTTCGCAGCACCCTTGTTCTTAAAGGAGTGTTCAACGGAGCCGCCTCCGACCGTTTCTCCGTCACCCACTCCTAATCTTCCCCCGCGAGATCGACACTCGATGCCTCCGCGCAAGGCGTCCACCTGACGGTCCACGGCCTCCGCGGCCAGATCTCAGGCTCTGGCCTCTCCTCCCGTTTCTCAGCCTCCTCCTCCTCCCCCTCCGACGGCGGCGGTCGGCACGGAGCAATTTGACCTGCTGGCATAGCAGGTCAGAGGTCTCGTCGAAGCCGTACAAGCGATGCAACAGCAGCAACCGCAGGCGTCGGCGCATCCGAAAGGGGCATCTCCGGAAGGCCAGAACCCGGCGGCGGGGCGGGCCACCTGGGCCAGCCGCCCCGTCCTTCTCGGGAAGGCAAATCTGAGGGTAGAGAGCCCTCAATCGGACCACGACTCCACCCCTGGAAGATCCCTGCCCCCGTTCTGCCAAAGGACCCTCGAGACTCGAAGTCGAGAGGACTTCCTAGATCGGAGGCTCCAGGAGATGAACCGGCGGATCGAAGAACTCCGCCACGCGCCTCCCGCTTATGGTGAGGATATTTGCACTGACCCTCCCTTCTTCCAAATGATTATGCAGGAACCGATCCCGCCGAACTTCAAGCTTCCCCAGTTCGAAAGCTACGACGGGACGTCGGACCCGGTTGATCATCTGGAGGCCTTCCGAACGATGATGCTGCTTCACGGCGCTCCTGACGCCATCTTGTGCCGGGCTTTTTCGTCTACTTTGAAGAGAGCAGCGAGGAACTGGTACTCGGCTCTGAAGCCGGGTACCATATTTTCCTTCGATCAAATGAGCCACCAATTTGTGGCCCATTTCGTCAGCAGCCGGCGTCCCCGGAAGGGTTCGGAGTCCCTCATCAACATTAAGCAGAGGGAAGGAGAGTCCATACGGGCCTACGTCAACCGCTTCAACATCGCGGCATTGGAGGTCCGGAACTTGGATCAGTCAGTTGCCATGGCCGCCCTGAAAGGTGGCCTTCAGAAGAATGATCTTTTGTACTCCCTGGAGAAGAAGTACCCCAAAAATTTTGCCGATTTACTGGCTCGGGCTGAAGGATACGCCCGAGCGGAAGAAGCCTTCAAAATGACGGACGAAGAGACAGCAAGGGAGCGTCAAGCGGGAGATTCGAGTAAGCCCGCAATTGAGAAAAGGCCAAAGGAAGCCCGGCCACGTTCCCGATCCCCTCTTGGACATAAGCGCACCCATACTCCACCCCGGGCACGCAGGCAGAGAAGCTCGGACCGCAGGGTTCGGTGGGGCTCCCCACCAAGGAGATTTCGCAACTACGCCCCCCTCAACGCCTCGAAGGCCCAAGTACTAATGGAGGTCAGGGAGCAGCTCCCTAGGCCGGAGAGGATGCGCACACATCCCGGGAAGCGTAACCCCAACAAGTTCTGCCTCTACCACCGCGACCACGGCCACGACACCGAAGAATGCATCTAGCTCCAGGACGAGATCGAGGAGCTCATCCGGCGAGGTCGACTCGACAGATTCATCCGCCGCAGGCCTGAGGGTAGAGGAGACCGGTCAAGAGCCCTCCCACCACCTGAACCGCAGAAAAGGGAGGAGCAGCCCAGGGACCGGCCTCCCATCGGGACCATCGACTCCATCATCGGAGGGCCTCAAGGAGGAGCGGAAAAACTGTAAATGTATCACTTACTATTTCGCCTTGAATCTACTTTTCTTTCTAGCTAACGTGCCCCTCCCACCTAGCGTGGATGTATTATGACTGGATATGATCCCTCCAAAAACACAGCCATGTCAGGAACAGGAGCAGAACCTCGTCCTGACATGAGCAAAGTCAAAGGCCCGGTTCTTTTAGACCGGATGGGGGGAGAGGCCTTGCAACACCCTAATGTGCCCCCACAGCCTTGTTAGGGACAGGAGGAAAACCTCGCCCTAACTTGAGTAAAGTCAAAGGCCCGGTTCTTTTAGACCGGATGGGGGGAGAGGTCTTACAACGCCCTAATGTGCCCCCATAGCCCTGTTGGGGACAGGAGGAAAACCTCGCCCTAACTTGAGCAAAGTCAAAGGCCCGGTTCTTTTAGACCGGATGGGGGGAGAGGCCTTGCAACACCCTAATGTGCCCCCACAGCCATGTCAGGAACAGGAGGAGAACCTCATCCTGACATGAGCAAAGTTGAAGGCCCGATTCTTTTAGACCGAAGGGGAGAGAGGCCTTACAGCGCCCTAACGCGCCCCCACAAGCCAGGCTGGTAACGAGAGGAGAACCTCGCGCCGGCTTGAGCAAAATGGAAGGTCCGGACTCCTACGGGGGTCGGATTCCTGCGCCAAGGAAGACTTCACCAGGACTCCTACGGGAGCCGGGTTCCTACGCCAAGGAAGACTTCGCCCGGACTCCTACGGGAGCCGGGTTCCTACGCCAGGGAAGACTTCGCCCGGACTCCTACGGGAGCTGGGTTCCGCCGCCAAGGAAGACTTCACCCAGACTCCTACGGGAGCCGGGTTCCGCCGCCAAGGAAGACTTCACCCGGACTCCTACGGGAGCCGGGTTCCGCCGCCAAGGAAGACTTCACCCGGACTCCTACGGGAGCCGGGTTCCGCCGTCAAGAAAGACTTCACCCGGACTTCTACGGGAGCCGGGTTCCTACGCCAAGGAAGACTTCGCCCGGACTCCTACGGAAGCCAGGTTCCGCCGCCAAGGAAGACTTCACCCGGACTCCTACGGGAGCCGGGTTCCTACGCCAAGGAAGACTTCGCCCGGACTCCTACGGGAGCCGGGCTCCATCCGCCACTTCTGCAGCGAGGGAAAGAGCCCCCCCCACGACGACATCTACGTCAAACAAGCCAAACGACAAGGAAGGTTCAACAGACAACAATATCAGTGCTACGCGTGGACAAGGTAACACAAAACGCTCTTTTTTCATTGCCGATATACGTACTACAGGGCCAGGACGGCCAAGGAAAGAAGGACAAAATGACAAAAAGAAAGTAACTACATGATAAGACATAAAGACAAAAGAGCTCTAAGGAGGCCCTGCTCCCTCCGACCTAGGGTTATCTACCCCATCCCCCAACCAGGACTGCCTCAGGTTTTTTATTGCTTCTTCTAGTTCTCCCCTCTTCCGCAGCTCATCCTGGAGCGCCCGATGAAGTTGCTAACTCTCAGCCTCCGCTTCTCGACGCCACTTCCACAAAACTTCGGACTCCGCCTCTGCGTCCGCGACGGCCTTCCGCTCGAGCGCCAGTTGGATTTTCACTTGTTGCAGCTCGGCTGTCTTCTCCCCAAGGGAGACAGAAATCCCTTCGACAGTGCCTCTCAAGGCTTGGAGCTCTTCGGTATCTTGGGCGGAGGTAAGCTGCGCCCTATTAACCAGCTGCCTCTGGAGACGAACGACCTCGTCAGCCGCCTTCCGAAATCTCCCTTTGTACTCTTCCACTTGTTGGCGCCAGCTGGTCCGCTGCACGTCGTGGCTCATCTCGGCATCTTGAAGCTGCCTCTGGAGGTCGGAGACCTTCTGCGACCACTTCTGTTCATCATCAACCCGGGCCAAAAGCCGGGATGAGTTTCCCTCCAGCTGGCCGATCTTCCTCTGCGCAGCTGATAGCTCCACCTTAAGGGCGCTGATTCTGGCCTCTTGAGCCCAATTTCGATCGCTGGCGCTCTTCTTGCATTCCTCGAGCTCCTTCGTGAAGTTCGCCTTCCTCCGGCTGTAATCCATGATCGCCTTCACTTGGAGACTCCTAAAGTGGGCGGCCTCAGCGGCGGCTTCGGAATGGCATTCTCTCGACTTGCGGAGCTCGCCTTCCGACTTCTTCAGCTTCTTCGTCAGGTGGAGGACCTCCTTTTTCAGCCGCTGGATTGTTGATTTCAGCGGGACCCCCAGAGGCAAGGGGAGTGCTTCAGCAGGGCACTGCCATCGGAAGGTGCAAGCGTCAAAGATCGACTCATTACAAGAAGAAAAGCAGAAAGGAGGAGGAGGGGGAAGGAGAGGCCATCCACAATAAGAAATTCAACTTTATTGATTGAATAATTTTGAAGACAAACAGAAAAGAAATATGACGACAAAATAAGGACACAAGATCGGAGGTCTCAGACCTCAGGGGCAGGAGGTGGAGGACTCGGCGCGGGGGGTGCGACTGCGGTGGCGGCGGACGAAGGGCCGGCCTCGTCTTCAGACTCCTCAAGAAAGTCGAGATTGAGATCGGGGTATCTGCTGGCCACCTTCTCTTGGCAGAGCTCGAACCCCTTAGTGAACGCCTCCTGGCCGAATTGGACGTTCAGTTCTCTCATCTCCGTGGAAGCCTTGAACTCCTCCACCGCAAGGGCCCTGGCCTCCGAGATCAGAACCGGAGTTTGCTCGACCAAATGGGCGACCTCGGCCTCCGCCTTCCTCGCCGACTCCTCCAAGATTCGTCTCTCCTCTTCCCGGGCTTGTCTCTCCTCTTCCCGGGCTTGCCTCTCTCTTTCCAGGGCCTCCTGGAGGGCGGCAACTTTGGCCGTCTTCGCTTGGAGGCAAGCAACCTCGGCCTGGCGGCGTTCCTCCGTCTGAAGGAGGTCCCTTCTCATGCGGCTCGTCGCCTCGACATAGGCGAAGAGCTGGTGCCCAATCTGCAAGGACGGATAGAGAATTACAACAAAGGCCGAGTGACCGTGCAAATGAACATCCGCTTACCTCGAGGAAGGACCCCAAAGAGTCCCAAGCCCGCTGCTCGGGATCGGCGCGGTCGATCCTCTCCACGACGTCGGACAGGATGCAGCCATCGAGCAGCCGCCTGATCAGGTCCTTGTCGTTGAAGGGGTTCTCCGATCCCCCCTCGGAGCAGACGGACTCATCTACAGCGGCTCGGTGGCTACTCGCCCTGCGAGCCACCGATTTCCTCCTCCTCCCCGCAGCGGGCGCCTCCGTGGGGCGAACCCCCGGAGCGGGGGCCCCAGTCGGCAGGCTCCTCGGGGAAGCCCGGGGGGCCACTGGCTCGGCATCTGAAGGAATGTCGATGGCCGGGGCCGCCTGGACGAGCGCAGCCAAGCTCGTCTCCTCCGCCCTGGCCCTCTTCGCCGATCCGGAGGCCGTCGCGCCCTTCCTCTTCTGAGCCCTCATGCCCCTGGCGAGCATCCGCGTTGCTTCGACGTCCATTGCTAAAAAAAAAAAAAGAGAAGAAAAGAAGAAAAAGAAAAAAAAAGAAGAAGAAGCGACACCGATCAGTCCAGAGTCAAAAAAAAAAAAAAAGAAAAAAAGAAAAAAGAAGAGAGAAAGAAAGAGAAAGAAAAGAGCGGGAAGGAAAAAGTAAAGAGAAGAAGAAGAGGAAGGCAAGAAAAGAAAAGATAAGATGAATACTTGCTGGATCCTGAGGGCTCAGGCCGATGTTGAAAAGAAGCTGCTCCCTCAGAAGATTAGGAAGGGAAGGAGCGGGATAAGTTAGGAGCTTCTGGGCGGCCTGAAGGTTGTCCTCCCCCAGGCTGGGAGCCCGACGGACGGAATCCCTCAGAGACCCCCAAGGGGGCAGGCCCAGTTCCAGGGTCGGGCAGTGGACGAAGAGAAATTTCTCCTTCCAATTGTGAATCGAAGAAGGGGCGCCCTTCAGCAACCCCTTCTTACCAAACTGGGGGGAGAAGTACCACCAGTCCTTCGCCGAAGGATGGCGTTTGAAGGTATAAAAATGCCTGAACAAGGAGAGGGACGGCTGGACCTCGGCTATGTGGCAGAGGGAGAGAAACCCTATCAAAAACCTAAAGGAATTCGGGGCCACGGAGGCGAGAGAAATGTCTAAGAAGCGGAAGAAGGCAGCAACGAAGACAGGAAGCGGAAGCTGGAGTCCAGCACGGAACGCTTCCTGATACAAACAGAAGCGACCAGGAGGAGGAGTGCTGGCCCGATCAGAGGGGCCAGGTAGCTCCAGGTCGTACTCCGGAGGAACCCCATACCGAACCCTTATCAGAAGGAGTTCATCCGAAGTCAACGAACATGGAATAGCGCCCGGTGCAAAAATCAGGTGAGGCCCTACCCCAGACGCAGGCTCGTCTGCAGAGACAGCGACCTGGGGGTTTGAAGCGGAAGAACTCTTAGAACTGCCGGGAGCAGAAGAGTCAGAAGATATTTTGAGTAGTTTCGAAGGGAGGATCTAAAGGACCCTAAAAAGATAGACCGAAAGGGGAACGAGACGCCGAAGGCTAACTCGGAGGAAGGCACAAAAGTAATGAAGAGAGGAGAAGCCCCTAGGCGGTGAGAAGAAGGTTGGCACTAACCTATATTGCTCTGGGGAGCTGGGGGACGAGGAACGGGAGGCGCCTACGGCTCGAGAAGACGTTCACTAGAGCAAGGCTCTCGAAGAGAAGACAGACACCAGCGAAAACTCAGGAATGGAGTAGGACACCTGAAGGGGGGAGGACGGGTTTAAATAGACCCTGGGATCCGGCGCCATAATGATCGCGAATCCCCCTGGCCAGTCCGCATCCGACACGTGTCCCACTCCCCCTGGCAGACGGCTAAAAGCGGCTGACGGTTGGCAGGATCATAATTGCGCCGTACCTAGGCCAGTGTACCTGCAGGATTTTCGAAGCATCCCCTCGTACCACTCCAATTCGAAAAGACTCCGGCACGCGCTCATTTAATGCCAAAATATCTGGAGGCGGCAGTGCGCAGGATTCGAAGGGACGGTTTCGGCTGTACCCATCTCTCTCTCTCTCTGTGTACTTCCTTCGCTTGAAATTCAAGCTCGAAAGTAGGGGGACTGGTGTTGGGTATAAAATATCCACAGCCGAAACCCTCGGCGGAATCGACAACAGCACAGCTCCGTCCGGACTCCTACGGGAGCCGGGCTCCGCCTCTGACATCAGCTGCAGCACGGCTCCGCCCGGACTCCTACGGGAGCCGGGCTCCGCCTCCGACATCAACTGCAGCACGGCTCCGCCCGGACTCCTACGGGAGCCGGGCTCCGCCGCCGACATCAGAACAGCTCCGCCCGGGCTCCTACGGGAGTCGGGCTCCACCACCGGAATCGACAACAGCACAGCTCCGTCCGGACTCCTACGGGAGCCGGGCTCCGCCTCCGACATCAACTGCAGCACGGCTCCGCCCGGACTCCTACGGGAGCCGGGCTCCGCCTCCGACATCGACTGCAGCACAGCTCCGTCCGGACTCCTACGGGAGCCGGGCTCCGCCTCCGACATCAACTGCAGCACAGCTCCGTCCGGACTCCTACGGGAGCCGGGCTCCGCCTCCGACATCAGCTGCTGCACGGCTCCGCCCGGACTCCTACGGGAGCCGGGCTCCGCCTCCGACATCAACTGCAGCACGGCTCCGCCCGGACTCCTACGGGAGTCGGGCTCCGCCTCCGACATCAACTGCAGCACGGCTCCGTCCGGACTCCTACTGGGGCCGGGCTCCGCCGCCGACATCAACTGCAGCACGGCTCCGCCCGGACTCCTACGGGGGTCGGGCTCCACCGCCGACATCAGAACAGCTCCGCCCGGGCTCCTACGGGAGCCGGGCTCCACCACCGGAATCGACAACAGCACAGCTTCGTCCAGACTCCTACGGTAGCCGGGCTCCACCTCTGACATCAACTGCAGCATGGCTCCGCCCGGACTCCTACGGGGGCCGGGCTCCGTCGCCGACATCAGAACAGCTCCGCCCGGGCTCCTACGGGACCCGGGCTCCACCACCGGAATCGACAACAGCACAGCTCCGTCCGGACTCCTACGGGAGCCGGGCTCCGCCTCCGACATCAACTGCAGCACGGCTCCGCCCGGACTCCTACGGGAGCCGGGCTCCGTCTCCGACATCGACTGCAGCACAGCTTCATCCGGACTCCTACGGGAGCCGGGCTCCGCCTCCGACATCAACTGCAGCACGGCTCCGCCTGGACTCCTACGGGAGCCGGGCTCCGCCTCCGACATCAACTGCAGCACGGCTCCGCCCGGACTCCTACGGGAGCCGGGCTCCGCCTCCGACATCAACTGCAGCACGGCTCCACCCGGACTCCTACGGGAGCCGTGCTCCGCCTCCGACATCAACTGCAGCACGGCTCCGCCCGGACTCCTGCGGGAGCCAGGCTCCGCTCTCAGCATCAACTGCTGGTAAGCTCCGTCCGGACTCCTACGAGAGCCGGACTTCACCTTTAACTCTGGTTGCAGAGGACTCCGCCCGGACTCCTACGAGAGCCGAGTTCCGCCCGCAACTTCAGCTCCGAGAGGGTTCCGCCCGGACTCCCACGGAAGTCAGACTCCACCCACGACCCCAGCCGCCAGGAGGACCTCTCCCGGACCTCTACAGAGGTTGGGCTCCGACCGTCGCCGAGCTTCAATCAACAGATCCGCGCCCCCTGGCAGGCCACCAAAATGGCCACGGCCCTGCTCCACTTCCTGTGACGGATTCCGTGCAGCTCCATCATTCCCTGACAAGCCGCAGTAACCGTCGCCGCCCTGCTCCACTTCCTGTGACGGATTCCGCACAGCTCCACTATCCCCTGGCAGGCCACAATAACGGCCACGAACCTGCTCCACCTCCTGCGACGAATACCGGGCGATTCTCCCATCCGCTGGCAAGTCACGACAACGGGCGCTGCTCCACTCCCTGCACCTGATTCCACGTGGCGAGCTGCGGTGATGGCCACGATTCCGCTCCACTACCTCTCGCAATAAATTCCCCTGACCACGGGCGGCCCACTACCAGACGGTTACAGGTGTCGCCATCAATCCGTTACCTCCTCCGCCTATAAAAAGGGGGGGATCCAGATACGTTATTCTCTAAGCTCATTTCTTATCTCAAAACTCTGCTAAATTCTCCGTTCGAGCACTCCATTCTTGTTGAGGCAGAGAACTGACTTGAGCGTCGGAGGGTCTTGCCGGAGCAACCCCACCTCCGGTTTAGACTTCCCTTGCAGGTCCCGGCGGCGACCGCGGCTTCCCCGACTCCAGCTTCTCCGATGCAAGCAGATTTTTGCACCAACAGAGAGTAACTCTACCTACAAATGACAAAGCTTTCCGCTTCCAGCCAGTGATTTTAGCTCTCACCTTGTCAAGTAAGAAATTGAAAGAAGTTGGAGCCAGAGTGGTCCCAGAGATCGGAACACCAAGATAATGCCAAAAACCTTCCTTTGAGGTCACCCAAAAAATTCTGAGGATATATCGTTTGATAGTGGATAATATAGAGGGGCTAAACTTAATATGGGATTTAGAATAATTAACCGCCTAACCTAAGAGTTGACGATATGAATCTAGAATAGCTTTTAAACATATAGCATCATGAACGGTAGCTCTCAAAATAAGGATACAATCATCAGCAAAAAAGATACGAGAGATTGAAAGGCCTCATCGTAATTTATAAACTTTCAGTAGATTAACTTGCAGTGCATAATACAATAATTTGGAGAAAATTTTTGAACATAATATGAATTAATACAGGGATAGAGGGCATCCTTGTCTCAACCCCCTGGATGAAAAAAACCAACTGGTAGGTGCACCATTAACAAGAATAGCAAAGCATGGGTTAGTCACACAAGCACGGATCCAAAGGATTAATTTTGAAGAGGACCCAAATTGCTTCATAACTTGAAATAGAAAGGGCCAATGAATTCTGTCAAATGCCTTCTTCATATCAATTTTAAGTATCATTAAGCTTCTAGTATGAGGGGCCCTAGTAAGAGAATGCATAACGTCATGAGTAAGAAGAATGTTATCAACAATACTTCTTCCAGAGACAAAAGCTCCTTGCTCAGGGGCAATGAGAGAGGAGAGCAGTGGCTTCATATGATTTGTCAAGAGTTTAGCAATAATTTTATAAATAGTGTTACAAAGACTGTTTGGCCTATAATCTGAAACAACTCTGGGATTAGTAACTTTCGAAACAAGAGTGATATAAGCATGGTTCCAAGATACTGAGAGTTTACCATATAGGAAAAAATATTGAGTAGCTAGAATAGTTTTAGTTTTCACCAGAGGCCAATAACAATGAAAGAAAAAAGCCAAAAAGCCATCCGACCTCGGAGCTTTATCTGGGTGCAAGCTTCTAACAATGTCTATAATTTCCTCCGCAATGATAAGACTGCAGGGCATATTATTTTAATCTTGAGTAATCAACTGAGGCAAGAAAGTGAGCTCCATGGTGTCTAGACTTGGATCCTCTTTCCATCTAGATTGAAAATGCCGAAGAAATAAAGATGATAAGCGGTTTACATCTTCCACCTTTCCATCTTGACTATCGTAGAGGTAATGGATTCTATTCTTCCTTCTGCACAAGATGGTAGATTGATGAAAGAAATAAGTGTTGGCATCGCCCTCCTTTATCCATGTGGTTCTGGCCTTTTGCCTCCAAAAGATTTCTTCAAGGGAGAGACTTTTGTCATAAGCTCTCAAAAGAGCCATAAGATGCATATGCTCTTGATTGGATAGACCACCATCCTTGGCTTCTTTACTTTATAGATTATAAATTTGCTCATTAAGAAAAATGCTTGTCTTAAATATATTGCCGACATTCTACTTTCAATTCTTAAGAGCCTTTTGGGTATTGTCTAGAAGAATAGATAACTAGACAGGAGGAGAGAAATCACCATGAAATGTCCAAGCACATCTAATGATTTCGTAGATACCATCACAGTAAAGTCAGATCTTTTCAAATTTATAGGGGGTGGGGCCAGTCTTTGGATTCCTAGATATAGATAAAAAAAGTGAACAATGATTAGAAACAAACCTAGCAAGATATATAACAGTAGACTCTAGACATAGATCAAGCCAGATATCTAAGGCAAAAGCACGATCAAGATGCTCCTAAACTCTAGCCTGCTCCAATCTATTATTACACAATATATAATGGGATCCACCGAACCCAAGATCAATAAGGCCAAAATTTTGGATGAAAGAACGAAATTCTTTGATGTCACGATCAATGTGAAATGCTTTGCCACCCCCCTTGTCATCCACATAGGTGATACAATTAAAATCACCTATAAGCATCAAGGGAGAATTAAGAGAAAGCATTAAGTACACATGAGTCAAAAGATGCTTCCTCTCAAGCCCACTTGTACTAACATACACTACCCCTAGGATCCAAGGAGGTTGATGGTCAATAGATATGATGCCAAAAGCAACTTGCTATTGATATGAGTAAAAAAAATTTGACCCGCTACCTTTAGCCAGGTAATAATGATTCCTCCTGAAAGACCATTAGCTGGGATCATATAAACCTCCCACTGAGGCCCCATAAGCCTTTTAACTCGATCAAGAGCATCCAAAGATAGTCTAGTTTTCAGAAAACAACAAATATCAGGAGAGAATTGACGAATTAAGGACTCTATATAGTTTATAAGGGACCGCTTAGCAGTCCCTCTACAATTTCAGGCTAGAATCTTCATTTTGAAGAGGCTTGGGTGCAGCCCACTCCCTCTCTACTTGCTATAATGTTCTCCTTTAGACTAGATTCTACATTACTCGTACTTTGGGATGAACAATCAGCTCGTTGATTTAATTAAGAGGATTCAGGTTGTCTTGAGGGTGTATTAATACTCTCAACCTTTTTTTTAATTGCTCGAAGAGCTGATTAACAAGAGGAGGATTAACAGAAATCATAATAGATCGTCTCTCCATGCTCCCTTTTTGATTCATACCTTGCATATTATCTTGAGTCTTTTGAATTTGCTGATGTGGAGCTACTGACTTCCAAACTTCTTTATGAACTTTAATTATATGACTTTCTTTCTTAGGATTTGTGACAACCAAAGCTTTTTTCTGATTCTCCTTAATAGATAATGGCTGTTCCTCAATTATTTGAATTTTGGTCTGAGGAGGAGAGTCAGAGCCTGGTGAACAGCTTTGATTCTTGGTAGGTGATCTCTTTCTCTTCTCCTTTACTGAAGCTGCACCCGAAGGTTGTCCTTGATCCAGCATAACAATTGTGATATCCATTTGTTGAGGCTCATCAACTTCCTCCATATGCTGAGACAGCGGAGTATCTTTAGATGAAGATCCCACCATAACAGCAGTATCCCATATAGGTTGGTGTTTTGGAGGAGAACGTTAGGCAATTTTTTTTTTGTTTGGGACTATATATTTGAAGAAAATCTACGAATAAGGGGAGTCTAGGATTCGCTAGCTTCTTGTTGAGTAGCTAGCTCCACCGGCACCCTAGCAATCCGAATTCAGGGACCGTAGAGAGGTTTAACAATCTGATCTCCCCTTGATTCATAGCTATAAGATTCCAGAGAAGAGCCTATCCTACCACAAGAATAACAAATCTCTAGCAACTCTTCATATGTAAATTATTGCCAGATGTGAGAATCCTTGACTCTGACTTTGACCTCTGGGTAGATAGTCTTTGTAATGTCCAGCAAAATACAAACCCTTGCATAACCCAAATAGTTAGAGGCTTTTGTCCAGTCATCAAGAAACATAGGAGTATCTACTGCTGATGCTATTTTCAGTATAATCTCCCTCTCCCAAAGTTTTAAAGATAGATCAGGTAAATGAAGCTAGACCCTAGCATGATGGATGATATCACGACCAGGCTGGAATTTTGGTCTCCAACTTTCCAAAGCTAGAATTTGCCCAGCAAGAGACCCTGCTCCCCGTTCTAGAATCCTTTTCTTTTGTTCTCACTGATGGATAGTGAAACAAGAGTAATCCCTTAGATAGAGGGAAAACTTGAAATTCCTCCTCTAATTTCCACCACAACTTCATTTCTTTTTGAATGAAGTCTATCAAGAAATCATTTTCCTAAGAATTTCCCAATAAGTGCTCACTGCCATCGAGCACTGGATCTTTTTAGTTCTTCATCTGAAAGAGCAATTATCTTGGTGGATTGCTGCTCTAGTACCTCCACTTCTGTATCAATAGTCTGTGACATCTGCCACTAGAAGCAGTGTGGTGGTCCCTAGATCACTGGGAGTAGGACCATGTAGCTTCTAGAGCCTTGCTGGTTGTTGGTCAAGAATCGATTGAAAGAATAGCTTTCGAGGTGCCATTCCCCCTTCGATTTGGGTTGGTGGAAGAGTCGGACGGAGGAGTCCTCGCCGATTGTGGTTTTGAACCATCCAATATCTTAGCCCAAACCCCCTGGTAAAAGGGGCACAAAACAAACCCTAGCTATAGTAGACTTCAAAAGGTCGAGAAAGGTCAGAGACGAACGACTATGGGTCAGTAGACATATGCTTCACTTCTTGACTATCACCAACATGTAAGTGTCTCAAAATCAATTTGGGTTGTGCTTCACTCGGCTTAGCTTCTCCGCACTTGAGATTTGCTCTTAGCCCCTTTGAATTGTTCTCCACTCTATGTTAGCTCGGCTTAGGTGTTATGGGCCTACTTGAATGCCACGTCTTATGGCCAATAATTAAAGATCATATGGCCTGGTATCTTAAAAAATACAAAATAGTTGGGGGAAGGGCTTTGCTTGCTTGGTTCATCACGGCATCCCAGCACTTTGAGCTTTAGGTTTGGCCCCTTCTATTCTTTCATTCTTTTTTTCCATTTTTTTTCTTTTTTTTCCTTCTTTTTCTCTTTTCTGACTTAGGCTCAAGATTGGCTGGCTTATGTGATATAAGCCTACTTGAGTGCATTAGCATATGGCCTTTAATTCAAAATCATGTAGCCTAGTATCTCAGGTATAATAAAATAGTTGCAGCTTCAGTCATGCGCAAATTTTAATTTTATCGTATAGTAGGATTTCTAGCTTATTAGTTGCATATATTGTGTGTCTCGATGTCTATATCTAGATCAAACTGGGCTAAACTTTGCCAGGTGTATGCTAGTTTGTCTTAGATTATTTTGCTAATCAAGCCTGATCTATGGCTTAGACTTTGTTCTAAAGTCAAACATCTTAATTGAGCTAAGCCAATGAGTTAAGTTTGTGTGTGACCCATGCTAGCTTGTCTCTCTTTGGTACCTGATAAAATAATAGTCAATAACTGGCTTGTCTCTTTGCTCAGAAAAAAGGAGAATGATAGTTATTGACCATTACTTTCCATGCTTAAACAATTTTCTTTTTTGTTTTTTGCTGTTATATAAGGGATGCCTTCAAGTTAATGAAACTCGATTAGAGGCTCACTCCTGTTAAAAGTCTTGGTAAGAAAATAATAACCTTGATAACCAATTAAAAGTTTAAAACAAATGGAAAGAAAGAGAAAATGACATACATCCTAATATATCAGCGTCCTTATTCCTCATCTTCATCTTCTTCAGTAAATTTGTTCTCATCCTCAGTTAGTTCATAATCTTGAGTTCATGATTATTGTTTGGCAACTCCACGTTGTACACATTAGCTTTGTCCAAAGAGCTAATATCCAAATAATTCCCCACGGATAGGTTAAACTTGTGGTGTATGATTTGCACAAATTTTGCCTAGTTAATTATTCTTGATGATGCATTTTTGAAAAGGTAATTATTCAGTTTTAACTCCTTGTATATGTTTTTATGAAATACATACTAGAAAATAATGACATGCATAATATATAGGCATAGTGGCAATCAAAGCACAATATTAAGGATAAAATTTTTATGATCGGACCGATCATAGAAGGAATTATGATCGGACCGTCATCGCCTGCCACTCGAAGTACGCCGTGCGTACTTATGCGTATGTGTTAAAATAGTAAGAAAATAGGAATGGATAAACCCTAGGAGTATTTGAATAATTTTGATATACATCATATAACTTTCTAGGGTTTATTCATTTTTATTTTTTTAATATTTTAATGTGCATGTGTAAGAGCGTGTGGCATATTTCAGAGATGTGGCAAGCAATGATGGTTCGATCGTAATTTCTTTCATAATCGGTTTGGCCATAGAAGTTTTATCCCAATATTAAAGACAAAAAGCTGGTACACCATTTTGTTTCTTTGAATTAAATTATGCTCGTTAGTACAGCCATGTGCAATGAAAATATATCGTTCCCCTGCCCTAATAAGAAGAGTGGCTTGGATTGTCTTCAAGGGCCAGGAAAGAAGAGAGAGACTGGGTACAACCTAGGTTTATTTATGACAATGGATTGAAAAAAGCTTGTGTTGAAGAGGATGTAGCCTTGGTAGAATTGATTTGCAAGTAGAGATTCATAAAAGCCACATTCATAACTAGGATAAAGCTTTTGTAATGTGCAAGTGCCAGTGATGTTTTGTTCTATGATATGAATGGCTAAATTAGTTATATAAACTAGTCGAAGACCCATGCATTGCACAGGATCGGATGTACAAAAATAATTTTTAAGATGTTGTCATCCTATTTTTAATTGTTCAGATGTTGTTTGCAGGATTATAATATGTAATATTTGACAGATAGAAATATTGATATGCTTATACTGATGAAAAATAATATTAAACAACTAATTAATATGAAATTAAGAAAATATAAACTTCTGCAATAGTGCAAAAAGAAGTAACATTGAATAAGAAAGAATAATTTCACATCTTATAAATGAGGATGAAGTATCATGCATCTATTTAATGGAAGTTAATATATATTCTTGGTGGACTACAAATATTAATAAACAAACAACCTTTGAGTTCCCAACACACAACACATGGCCTCATGGTTTACTCAAACAATCGAAAAAAATGAATTTTTGAAACAACAATTCAGAAAATATCAACCATGTAGTAACTCAACATTATACAAAAGGATCAATTAAACATCAACAACATATTAAAAGAAGCATTTCCAATATTCAAAAGATATGCATTATGCTAGCATCAAATTCTTCCATTGGTTTTCACAGAAGATGATTACACAATATAAAGAATAGAACATCAGTTATCATAACAATCATTCAGAAAAGAAAAAAAAGAAAAGAAAGTTAACAAAGAATATCCCAAGAGAATTTCTTGTTATGGACGTGCAGATATGCATAAGCCTATGAAATAATAATTTTTTTTCAAATTTTATTATCTAATTATTATCAGTGATTGATTAATTTCAATAGAATAATTACTAAAATCATTACCAAATTATTTTTTTTTTTGAAAGTAAAACAGTACCGCTGGTTCGGGATGGTGGGGGTGACCCTTAGAGAGGTTACAGCCGACTTGCTCCATAAATTTTTTTCTATTTCTTTCTCTTTTTTTTCACTCATTATGATACAGTGGAACAAAACACAAACATGTCACCATGTTTGCCTACTCGCACCATTCTTTCATTTAATACCCTATCAAATCTATTTTTTTCTCCTATTTTCTGGTGCAACACAGGGTGTATCTTCTTCTCTCCCATCTAATCCTAACTCTCCACCATCCTCCTTATCATGCATAGCCGACCATCCCTCTTTTAATACCCTACCAAAGTCAGATAGAAAAATAATATTTTCAATTATTATTATTAATAAAATAATAATAACTTTTTTCTCCCCCTCTTCAAATATTTTTTTTCTTTTTTTCCTTTTTCCCCCTTCCCTTCCCTTTCTCCCGCCACCTCCCCCCCCACAACCCTCGCCCTTGCCGTGTAAGGCTCAGGTCGTGACTGTTCGCACCGCACCTACCGTCCGCATTGTACTTGGCTTCGGTGCCACCAACCCTCCCTCCCCTAGCTTCGGTACCACCAATCCCCTTTGCCTCCCCTCCCCAACTCCGGGTGCCTCCTGCACCTCCCCCACCCTGAGCTCCACGGCTCCGCCTCACCTGCTGTGAAAGTGGGCATTCGCGAGACTCAAAGCAAAATAATAATAATAATAATATTGGAGAAAAAAAATAAAGGAGAAGGAAAGTGCTTGAGGGAGGAGCGTGGACAGAGGGGCACGGGCAGTTGTCGGTACTTGCGTGGAGCCATAAGAGCTTGGGTTCATCGAAGCTTAGGTGTTAGGAAATGCATCCTAAAGCTAATTATCTGTTTGTAAATGATTGTGCTATTTATAAATTATATATGAATTATTAATTAATAAAAATTATTTGATATTTTTATTATAAATTATGCATCTTCTTTATTGAACTCCTGTATTATGATGAAGACCTTAGAACTACTATCTAATCAATAAAGAAAGATTTATCATATAGTTCTTAAACTTGTTCGTAACCAAATGATACGTTATTATTAGAATAATAACATTTATCAAATATAGGTCATTGTATGCCATATGGGTTGGTTGTCTTCGTAACCAAAGAGTGTGAAGATACTGGTATGATATGTAGGTAAAATGTAGGAGTATATTTACACCAAACATGATCAAACTACAGAGCACTCTACAATTAAGAGTAACTCACAAAAGATATGGGTATAAGTATTCCTCTGCGCGACCTGAGATCACCATGGTGACTTATAAGCAACTCACTGTGCTTTGGTATCGGACTATCTAAATTTTTAATTCAATGATGGAAGATTTTTAGGCATAGTCAAGTACTTGTAAAGTCGGTATGTGAGTCAAGATAAAATTGATCACTCCTGATTTCAGAAGTTAGTGCTACATTATGTTTCAATTCAGTAAAATCTTGGTCAGGATAGTCTTTGTGAGGAGTCACTAGATTTATGAGATTGAGATACATTATGGATGTATTGAATAAGAGTTGACAGTTTAACTCTGAAGTCATCCTGAGCATTGAAAGTCCAAGGAATGAATTATATGGTAACCATATGCCAAGGATTCTTGAATGTTGTTTTGCAATCATTCGGTCTATCCAGACATCGGGTATCATTGCTAGATGATTACTTCGATTAGTATAGAAATTTATTTCTATACTACCAGCTTAGGTTTGAACCTATGGGATCACACATAATAGAAGTTTCTGTCTGATCAGATAGCTAATCGATGATTGAGGATCATTCAAAGGTATAAGCATCAATATAATTGATGGTTAACCTTATGCAAAAGTTGCAATGAAATAATTTGCTAAGGATTAGTGAATTATAAGAGGATTAATTAGTAATTAGATTGCTGATTAGCTCAATGTGATTGAGCAATGAGATTTGGATCAAGTCTAATTGAATTAGATTTAATTAAGTTTGATCTGATTAAATTATAAGATGATCTAATCACTAAGGGTGTTTGATTCCTGATTTGATCAGGACGGGCTTGATTAATTTCTTATTGGATTAGGATTTAATCAAGTTATATTGGTGCCTAATTAGATTAAGTTCAATCATCCTTTAGGGTCTAACCAAATTAGATTTGGTTAAGGATCGAATTGGATCAAATGAAATTCAAATAGGTTTGAATTTTAAATCTTATGCGCTAGCAACCTCTTCACACCCTCATGCCTTCACACAAATTCTAAATTTGCATGAAGCTTCCACATGCCAATTCAAAGTTTCTCGCCCACCTTCTCAACACCCCCTTGTGGATAGGATAAATTAGTTTGGTTTTGAATTCAAATGGATTTGAATTTAAACTCAACAACCTAGTCTTTATCCTATCCAATCCACTCCTCACCATCACCCTTAAGAAGAGATCCATTTTGTGCGACAATGAGGTTGGTTTTTATCGTGAAAATTTTTTGAGAGAGTGGCCAAACAAGTGTGGGGCATGAGGTCTTGGGGTGGGCTGCTTTCTTGGTTTGAAAGATTAGAGGAGAACAATCTCCTCTTGGGGTGAGTGAACTAGGGTTTCGGGTGAGAGAAAAAATGAGAGAGAAAGGATTCTCCCTTGCCTTCTTCCACCAATCCTACATCCTCCTATTATCTTTCTTCTCCTCTTGGAAGGGTCCGAGAGTTTTCGAAGAAGGAACTAGATCAGCTGTCAAGAAGGTTTCTACGCAAGCTAACACTCCGGGGAGACGATCAGCATCAGGACTTTGTATGGATATCTTGTAGAGATCGGACATTCTGTGTGGCTGCTCGGCATCAGAAAGAACCTCAGTTCCATGATATTTAGTTGCAGTGATCAGCTATCCGCACTCTGGTATGAGATTTGATCTCAGTAGATATGATCTAATTTATCGTAGATGTGATCTACTGCTTTATTGATATGATCAATAGTATTTTGATTTCAGATTATGCATATTATTTATGTCATACGATCCTTAGTGGGTAGTTTTTAGATCTAATATAATACATGCATAGTAGATTAAATTGTTTAATAGTCTGCTTTCGCTAAAAATTTTAAAAATACATGCATGAAACTTCCTATGTTTCCTTCACAGGGGAGGGAATAGGAGGGGACAACGATAGGGCGAGGCCACGGAGGGTGCGAGGGGTGGCCAGGAGTCTTGGTTGGGAGGCTTGGAGTGGCTGAATATAGAAGCTTTGATGGTGGTGGTTGGGGTTTTGTGTTGGTAAGTTTTTTTCTTTTTTGTTTCTCTCTTTTTCAGACATATGGGAAAGAAAGCACCTGAGGTGGACAGAGATCTGTGAGGAAGGAAGGTGACAGCGGAGGTGGCCGTTTGCGAGAGCTCGACAAGGAAGGAGATTGGCAAAGACCGACGGGAGGTGGCAGTAAGCAGATAGGGAGGAGGTCCAAGCAGAGCAGGGAGGAGGTCTGCAAGAGGTAGCAATCTGAGTTGGCAACACCATGATGTTTGTAGAAGCTGAGTTGTCAGCACTATAATAGCCCTCCACAAAGTATTGCTTTATATATATATATATATATATATATATATGATGTCATTGATGTAATAGCAATTTGCTTAGAGTGTTTGTAGTAATTAATAATACTCTCTTTTTTGTTGGATGCACACCCTTGAGTTATGACTTCTCTTTGAGCGTCTACGTACATAACAGACTAATGGATTGTATCTCATAAACAAAGAACTATTTGGACACGTTTGGTTGACAGGAAGTAGAGGGGGGAAGAGGTAGTTTCTAGAAAGTGGAGAGAGAGCCTCTTGTTCGGTTAGAATTTTAGAAAGAGAGAGAATAAAAAAAATTCTTTCTATAGAAAGTCACTTCCCATATTTTATGGGAATACTATTGCAAAATGGGGCTACGGTAGTATGGGTACAGCAATGGTTCGCAACCACTACCATAGTCCAAAAAATTACTGCCATAGCCTACGGCAGCGGTTAGACAACTGCTACCACTATAGCTGTTGTCGTAGGTTTATAGCAGTAGTTGTTGCAGCGGTTGGGTCAACCACTGCCATAGACAGGGCATGACAGTGGTTGTCCAACCACTGCTATAGAAAATTATCACAGCGGTTGTCCAACCACTGTCATAGCTTCTATAACAGTGGTTGCCTAATCACTTTCATAGATTTATAGCAGCAGTTGTCCAACTGCTACTAAAGCTAAGCTATTGCAGTGGTTGGACAACTGCTGTCGTATTGGCAATAGTAGCGGTTGTCCAACCATGGCCATATGGTAGGGACTTGAGAGAGAGAGAGAGAGAGATCGATAGGTGGGCCGATCGATGTTGGGTGCCTAAACGGCCGTGGCTCCGACGGTGGGGCCACGGTGGGGTTGGCATGGGTGGGGTGGTAGCCCCCAGCATGGTGGGGGTGGCAGTACGGTGGGGCCATGACACGATGATGGTGGGGCTGTGGCAGTGATGGGCAGTGGCAACGGGGGCACGATGGCTGCGGCGGTGGGCCCCGGCATGGCTGGGGCGGGGCCGTGGCGGCGACGGGCAGTAGCACGGCAGGGGAGGGGCTGCGGTGGGTGAGACGGGTAGAGAGAGATCACGGAATGCTTAAGCCCAGACTATTGCTGGTTGACTACTTAAGTCATTATATACATGTTATTCATTTCTTCTACAATCGATGTGAAACTATCACAATCAACCATAGTTTGGATCTATTACAGCGGTTATAGATAACCGCTACCACAAGTTAGCCTATGGTAGAGGTAATCGATAACCGCTGCCATAGATCAATCTACGGCAATGGTTGATGATAATCGCTACCATAGGTAGAGATATGGTAGCAATTATATCTAATTGCTATCATAAATTAGATATGGCAGTGGTTAGTAAACCGCTGCCATAGACCTATAGCAGTGGTTATTATATAAGGCTGCAAATGGGTCGGGTTAATCCGTGATCTGTCCGGATCCGACCTGATTGATCTGACCCAAACCCATTTAAAATACCCATGGAGCCGGATCGGGTTCAAAAATTGGATCCGTTCTCTTTTTTGGATCGGGTCTGGATTTTCTGAATTTGGACCCGACCTAACCCGTGAAGATTTTTGGGTTAATTTGAATCTTAAGATATATGACCCGACCCGATCTGACCCGATCCAGACCCAAACATAGGACTCGAATCCAGTTAGAGTGACTCACTCAAATAGGGGTTTGGGTTTGGATCAAAATTTTCCAAACTCTTCGATCTTCCCCATCCGAATCCCAAACTAAAAATCTCCAAACCCTTCAGTTCTTTTATTCTGACTGTTATAACATCTATAACAATTCAAGAAGAAAAGATTGGATGGATTCTTGATAATTTAAATGAAGGGCATCTCGAATACTTCTTCTGGCTTCTTGCTGGGCTCAGTTTTTAAACCTTTTGGTTTATGTTTACTGTGCCATGAGGTACAAAAGCAAGAGGACTTCTTGAATTCTAATTTATTTTGCTGACTTTAAGAAATTTCAGAGCATACTCTAATGTGTGTAGATATTGTGTCATCCACAGTATATGCAATCTCATTTTTAATCATGTATAAGTATTCCTCTTGTATGATGTTTTAGATTGGAATAATTATATCACTATATAAAATTCATATTTTTTTTTTATTTTTCTTCTTTTGTGTGGACTTTTGAAATCTTGATTCTTCTCAAAAACCACTTATTTTTCTCTACTATACAATACAATTAATTATTAAAAATTATAATTAGAGGATTGAAGGAAAAAAAAAGAGGCCTTTCTTAGTTGTCATCTAGCATTAGTATTCACTGATAGTAGATTTCAAATAAGTTGAACCCGTGACCTGATCCGACCCGACCTGAACCAGATCTGAACCAAATCCGTATTTCATGGATTGGGGCCGGGTTATATATAGACCCGACCTGACCCGAATGATCCAATGGGTCAATAAATTCGACCATGGACCCGACCCAATTTTTTATCGGGATGGGTATGGGTCCAATATCAAGATCTGATTAAGAAATCGGGTTGGGTTGGGATCACTCAGGACGCGATCTGACCTGACCAATTTGCAGGCCTATTATTACACAACCGCTATTATATAGGCAGAATATAATTTTTTTTTTTATTTTTCTCTGAATATGATATAATTTTAAAATTTAAAATTCATCTTCATTGTTCATTATCTAAATAATTATCGTTAGAGTATCATCACAAACGATCACCTCGGTTCGGTAGCCCTAGGTATGTCGATCGCTAAAATTTGATTTCGATGGCCACAAACAGCCGCATGATGATCTGATAGATAGAGACCACCAATGAATCCAAAAACTTTCAACGATGATCTCGATGATATTTGTATTATATAATCAAAATTTTGCTTCAATCAGACATCATTATCATGGTTAATTTAGCATAGGATGATTTGGACCGTTAAATAAAAAATGAGTGATCAAAAGGCCAAACGGTATCTGATTATAGAATAATATTTTAGATAAATGATCTTTGCTACTACTTTGATCGTTTGTACAGTAGTGATCGTAAAATTCAAACTGCGTATATATGAATGATCTAAAACTATATGTCTCTTGATTTTCATTCCTAAAGTCCCTAAGTAATTATATTTGTACTTTTGTAAGATCTACTTAACGTAGATGGTTTATATATGTGCAGTATAGATTTTATGATTATCTCTGTACAAATGATTAAAGTAGTAGTAAAGATCATTTATCTAAACAAATCACCTTAATCACATGTCGTTTGACCTTTTGATTATTCATTTTTTATTTAACGATCTAAATAATTTTGTACTAAATTGATCATGATAATGATGTCTGATTGAAGTAAAATTTTGATAGTATAATATAAATATCATTGAGATCATCTTTGTAAGTTTTTGGATTCATCGATGGTCTCTATCTATCAGATCATCATACGACTGTTCGTGACCATCGAAATTAAATTTTAATGATCGGCATACCTAGGGCTGCCGGATCCAGACAGTCTTTTGTGATGATACTCTAACAATAATTATTTAAATAATGAATGATGAAGATAAATTTTAAATTTTAAAATTACATCATATTCAGAGAAAAATAGAAAAAAAATTATATTCTGTCTCTATAGTAGTGGTTGAAAAATAACCGCTGCTATAATATTTATAACAGCGGTTGCACAACCGCTGCCATATATTGTATAGCAATGATTTATCAACCGCTACCATATCTCGAACTTATGGTAGTGGTTACGTAGAACCACTGCCATAGCTCGAATCTATGGCAGCAGTTATCACTAATTGCTGCCATAGGTTAGATCTGCAACAGCAGTCGGTCACCTATAATCACTGTCATAGGCTAGCTATGGCAATGGTTATCTATAACCACTGTTATAGATCTAACATATGACAGTGGTTAGTAATAATCGCTGTTATAGATTCTACGACAACGATTTTGGAATCGCTGCCATAGTAAGAGTTGCCATAGCCCCTTATTGTAGTAGTGGAAGTGAAAATCTATAGGAGAGATGAGTTTTGGCACTTTCCATAGGATAGAAAGTGATGGTATTTTTTTATTTTTTAAAATATCTTTTTGAGATCAATGGTCAAGATTTTTCAAAATATCAATAGATGATTAGGATGAAATATTAAATAGTGATAATATTATATTAGTATTATCTTAATATTTATATGAATATAATATTAATATCAATATCAATATTATAATATTTATTATATTTTAATATTTATACTAATATAATATTTTTATTAATATTAATATAATATTTATATTAATATATTGATATTGATATTAATATTATATAATATTTAATATTATATTTATATCTATATTAATAAATTTATTATATTAAATATTAATATTATATTAATGTAATAAATTATTATGATTTTATGTTGTATTATAATATATTAATATTATATTAATATTAATATAAATATAATATTTATATATAAAGTTTAGGAGCAAAAATGTATGGTTTTATATCTATTAGGGATATAATAGGTATTTTATATAGTTTTTTAAAAAAAATAGATGCTCAACCAAACATAAGCTATTCTACAATAAGTCAGTTTCTCATGGTCAACCAAATATGCCAAAATCCTATTTTCAAAAAGTAACTTCCTGAAAGGTTACTTCTTGGAAAAAAAAGATTCTTCCCACAAACTAAACAAGTCCTTCAAGTTCATTTGTTGTGTATAGATACAACATATCTAACATATGGAGGAAGTGAGTAGAAAAGGGATACACAATTCAAATATTCGTCTTGTGTAAGTAGAGGTAGTCAAAAGATATTGGATCTAGACTCAACTAATTATTCTATAATAGCATATCTAGGAGTAATTGATAGGGCTGGAATTTGACTTAGATGGGCAGGGCCAACCCCTATCTGAGATCGGTCTAGAAATTTGTTGGGGCTTTGGGTTGGGCATTTTTCAAATTCCTATATGAGCCCAACATGACCACAAACATAAGCTTGACCCAAAGCCCAAGTGGGCCTCACTTGACCAGGTCCAATTGGACTTGAAGACTGGATCGGATCCGATATGTAATCCTACGTAGGCTGGAAGCCTTTTTGGTAAATAAGTAGCGTAGATTTAGCGGAGTAAGCACTTGAAAAGGTTGGATAAGCATGAACATTGAGCATAATTATCTTTTATGATTATGACATGTATCAAATGGTTCAATAGAACATAGAAATTTGGATGTAGGCTCCTTATTTTAGCTAACCTACAAAACCTCTTGGTTGACATTGGATTTAGAGGATGTGTGGTTCGTGAACAGAATTAGAATCAGAATTGGAATCGAAATGGATTAGAATGAAAATTAGAATGACCATGTCTCCTAAAGTATTTGATTCGTGACCGAAATCAGAATGAAGATTTGAATCCTTAGAGGAAAGTCAGATATTGAGTCATTTCGTTTCACCTCAGAATCGAAATGGAAATGGGACTCCCTCTAATCAAATGGTTGGAATAAGAGTCATTAATTCTCATTCCCATTCCAGGCCTCAACTCCATCCTACCCCCATAAGAGTCATATTGGTTAGGTTTTTCCATTGGGGGTTTCAAATGCTATCAAAATATTGTTACAACTCTTCCAAGCATACAAGAAGCTCAAGATCAGAGTCTCTGGTGATGGCTGATGTCCAATTTTATTTTCATAGTAAGCATCACCAGGTTATGTCCGAGCTTGTTTGACCTGCATGGCTAAGAAAGCCATGTTTTAAAACTTTGTAAGCGTTGGATGATGATTTTGCAGGATGAGCACTGAGAACCAGGACTTACTCATTCTCCCTACGTTTTAAAACGAATGCAGCTCGCTTTGTGCTCACCAAACCTAAAAAGGCTCATAGAATTTCGTGCAAGCATTAGTTTTCTGCTGGTATTTACGATTTCTCTAGAGTTTTTCTCCAATCTGGAAGACACTAAACCCCCAAAAGAGGAAGGCGAGAGCCAGCGCAGAATATGCCTTCTTCCACATGCTGGCCTCGCTCTCCAAAATCCTATGAGTTCGCCGACTTCTCTCCTCTCTTGCTCCCCGAAAACCGGCACCAGTCCTCCCTCTCCGCCTTCTCCACCTCCGAAGGAACACCGCGCATATTTGCTATTTTTGTTTGTACTTGGCATAATATAATTATTTTTTTTTATCTTTGGAAACTTTTACTCAAAGTGATGTCACACTTATTGAACTATGAATGATGCATTTGCTTGCTAATCACCAATTTCGAGTTTGTGATTATGCATGCAAACCATTGAACCTTTTGCATATATAATTGTTTTTGTTTTCTCTAAGATCTGTTGGCTTGGGTATATTAGATTACAAGATAATTTTATGATTTCTGAAATTATTTATCTAAAATAATGATTACGAAGAAAAATAATTTTTTACTATGAAAAAAATACTCTAAAAAATGATATTAGAAAAAAATTACTACGTTTGGTTGGAGGTAATCCTATATAGAAATTTAAACAAATTTATAAATATATTTATCAACATAAAATATTTTTTAATATCAGGATAGTATTATCATCTTCATTCAATTTTATATAATGACTATAATTACGTAACTCTTTGTATAATACTATCTACATCTTAATTTTTTTGTAAAGGCTCTTTAACGAATGAATTAAAACAAATTTAATGACTATATATATACTTTATTTTTTGAGTTTTATTCTTCTCGATATTTTTATTATCATCAATGTCTTATTCTGCCCCACTCTTTGTTAAATGTATTGGGTATATTTTTATCAAATATGGATTACTATCACTTAAAAATTTACCAAATACCAACTCTTCTGTGGTATTTGTTTTATCTTCTCTCTTCAAAAAATAAACATGGGACCTATCAATTTTTTACCATCCCTCTTCCTTTTTTATACCAAACATGATGATCTAACATAGGATTCATTTTTTCCATGCCAAATTACCTCCAACCAAACAAACCTAGAAGTTTTTTCTTTTCTTTTTTTCTCTTTCATTGGAAAAAAAAAATCTAGCATCTGTGTGTTCTTCAAATTTTTTTCATCCATTTATGTGGAATAGCAAATCAGTTTGCTTAGTATAGGGGTTCAGGCATGAAATAATAATTGATCTTCTTTCACAAGGTTGATCAACCATTGAATTATGCTTTGCACAGCTCACAAAGCATTCTGAACATTTTCATCCATTTATCTGCACAAATCTTAAGGCAAATATTATATGATCTAATGGTGGATTTAGGAAGGGGAATTGTTCTTTCACAGGAAAGATACAACCACTGCCGCTTGTATAGATTCCGATGATGAAGACTTTGTTCATGGAAACTGAAATTATTTTTTTATCATGTATTTATCCTAATTAGTAAACAAGATTCTATAACATCAAGGTCATCATGCTAGTTCCTGAGTACCCATCTTTGCACGTATCATTCTTTTCAAAACACAATGTCTTTGATGTGTGACATATAAACACTCTTAGATCATACATCAAAAGGATTATGCTGCACCTTATTCACAAAGATATTGTTGAAAATATTATTTCTCACGGGAGTCGATTGCAATCTAATTAAATTAATAAATAAATATTAATATTAAATCAATCTAATATAAATATAAAATTAATATTAAATCTAACTAAAACTTACAGATTGAAGGCGTACAATGCCCTGTTCAAATCAATTCCCGACTCTCATGTAGAATCAGACTCAGAAATCCATCCTAAGATACAACTGAAGACCTCTCCTATGGGTATGACTGTGGAGAGGATGATAGAGCTTCAATCTCGCAGATGAAAGATCAAAGGATCAAAAAAATTTGAAAGAAAAAAAAATTGGTAGAGAACAAGAAGAAATGAGATCAGAAGAGAGAGAAAGAGCGAGTATTTTTCTTCATAGAAACCCCTCCATCATAGGCCCATTTTATAGACTCACAAACTAGCTATTTAGGCTAATCCAACATTAAAAAACTCTAACCACGTAAAAAACCATGCTTAACTGATGGAAAAAAATAGATTAACCAATCTCAACGGGTAGAAAAATAGTGGGTAAAATGCGATGTTCTGAAATCCAACGAAAAATAGTTTTAATATGATAAAATGGAAAAAAAATAAACATAGGAGAGATAAAATGTAAACCCTACCACAAATGCGGGCACGGCGTGATCGCACAAGTGCGAGCTGAGCCAAGCCGGGCTATGCACGCTTGTTCATAAGCCCAAAAAAAAGATCTTCAAAATAAACCCTTTTTCTATTTTTTCTTTTTCCAATATGGGACTAAACTTTATGAAAGCTAGAAGTTTGGTTGGAAATAGTTGGAGGAAATTTTGAGTTTTCAATTTCTCTATAAAACTAACAATCTCCCTTAAAACTCAAAATTTTTGAAATAATTAATAATTTTCTATAGGGTATAAATATTGTGCAATAGATGAAGTATCTTTTATGATTTAACTTCACTTAATATTAATAGTATCAATTTGAAGGAAGCGGAGTAAATCAGATCTTAAACTACATTCCTTTGACTTAGATTTCTACTATTATATATGCAATACAAAAGCTCATATTGTAGGTTTGCACATTAATGGTCATATACAGGTATCTTGATTATTTCATAAGAGTTTGTAAAGATTGTCTATGTCTCTAGCTGCAGCCAAGTACGGATACTCTCACATAAGTAAGCTCCTCCAAAAATATGTATAGTGTTACATCTCGAGGAATACCTTTTAAGTCTTGTTGCTACTGAAATTTGGCTCTCGGTCGGAATAACTGGAATGGTGGTGTCTCCTCCTAGAAAAATGACCAGTAAGACAAGTCTTGATCGGAGTTGGCTCCGATGGGAACCCTCCGACGCTCAAATCAAATCTCAAAAAAATAGAAGAGAATGAGCATTTTGGAAGAGTTGTACATGTACCTTAAGGATCCCCTATAGGCCATTTTGTAGGTGAGGGCTGAAAAGCTATTCTGGAATGTTGTTTGGTCGATTCAGACGTGATATGATGAGATTCCCGATCAGGATCTTCGAGATTAGGTAGTTATGCCTGCCTTATCTATTTTAGAGCCAGCTGGGGGCATCGTAGGCATTTTGAATTTGAAATGAGAGTGTAGGTAGGATCAGACTGGCTTCAATTGAGGAGGCTTCGGAGCAATCTGATGAATATAAACACCGAAGGAAGGAGGTAAAGGAAACATATGATCCGTATCACACGGCCAGAAGGAAAAATTGAATAGATTAGTGTTACGTATAAATACCCTCAGCCGAAGTTCTTAACAGGATTGACTCTCCCAAGACTCCTCCGGCTTTCGACTGCGGATGGTATCTCTCCGGACCTCTCCAACAGCCGGATTTCCACAGTGCTGACTGAATTCTCCCGACGGACGAACTCCCACTGCACCACCCGAACTCCTTCAACATGAGTTCCCCCAGTCATCTATTAAGCCACCCCAAGTGCTCACTGAGCTCCGCCGCCAGCCGACCTTCTACGACTATCAGTTGTTCCCCGAATCCCTTCCAGGCTTCTTCCAGCCAGGTTCAACTCCAATCCAAACTACCCCGAACTTCGTCAATGGCTGAACTTCACCGACGACAGATTCCTACAACTACCAGACTTCGCCCGGACTCCTACGGGAGCCGGACCTCGTCCCCAACTCTGGTTGCAGGAAGACTTTGCCCGGACTCCTACGGGAGCCGGACTTCGTCCCTCAACCTCAACTGTTGGAAGGCTTCGCCCGGACTCCTACGGGAGTCGGGCACCGTCCTCGACCTCGACTTCGACTGCTGGTAAGCTTCGTCCGGACTCCTAAGGGAGCCGGACTTCGCCCCTGACTTTAATTGCAGGTAGACTTCGCCCGGACTCTTACGGGAGCCGGACCTCATCCCCAACTCTGGTTGCAGAAAGACTTTACCCGAACTCCTATGGGAGCCGGACCTCGTCTCCGACTCTGACTGCAGGAAGACTCCGTCCGGACTTCGTCCCCGATTTCGACTGCTGGAAGGCTTCGCCCGGACTCCTACGGGAGCCGGGCTCCGCCCTCGACCTCGACTGCTGGTAAACTTCGTCCGAACTCCTAAGGGAGCCGGATTTCGCCCCTGACTTTAATTGCAGGTAGACTTCACCCGGACTCCTACAGGAGCCGGACCTCGTCCCCAACTCTGGTTGCAGGAAGACTCTGCCCGGACTCCTACGGGAGCCGGACTTTGTCTCCAACCTCAACTGCTGGAAGGCTTCGCCCGGACTCCTACGGGAGTCGGGCACCGTCCTCGACCTCGACTGCTGGTAAGCTTCGTTCGGACTCCTAAGGGAGCCGGACTTCGCCCCTGACTTTAATTGCAGGTAGACTTCGCCTGGACTCATACGGGAGCCGGACCTCGTCCCCAACTCTGGTTGCAGGAAGACTCTGCCCAAACTCCTACGGGAGCCAGACCTCGTCTCCGACTTCGACCGCAGGAAGACTCCGTCCGGACTTCATCCCCGATTTCGACTGCTGGAAGGCTTCGCCTGGACTCCTACGAAAGCTGGGCTCCACTCTCGACCTCGACTGCTGGTAAACTTCGTCCGGACTCCTAAGGGAGCCGGACTTCACCCCTGACTTTAATTGCAGGTAGACTTCGCCCGGACTCCTACGGGGGTCGGACCTCGTCCCCAACTCTGGTTGCAGGAAGACTCTGCCCGGACTCCTATGGAAGCCGGACTTCGTCCCCCAACCTCAACTGCTGGAAGGCTTCGCCCGGACTCCTACGGGAGCCAGGCACCATCCTCGACCTCGACTACTGGTAAGCTTCATCCGGACTCCTAAGGGAGTCGGACTTCGCCCCTGACTCTAATTGCAGGTCGACTTCGCCCGGACTCCTATGGGAGCCGGACCTCGTCCCCAACTCTGGTTGCAGGAAGACTCTGCCCGGACTCCTACGGGAGCCAGACTTCGTCCCCCAACCTCAACTGCTGGAAGGCTTCGCCCGGACTCCTACGGGAGCCGGGACCATCCTCGACCTCGACTGCTGGTAAGCTTCGTCCGGACTCCTAAGGGAGCCGGACTTCGCCCCTGACTTTAATTGTAGGTAGACTTCGCCCGGACTCCTACGGGAGCCGGACCTCATCCCCAACTCTGGTTGAAGGAAGACTCTGCTCAGACTCCTACGAGAGCCGGACCTCGTCTCCGACTCCGGCCGCAGGAAGACTCCGTCTGGACTTCGTCCCCGATTTCGACTGCTGGAAGGCTTCGCCCGGACTCCTACGGGAGCCGGACTCCGCCCTCGACCTCGACTGCTGGTAAACTTCGTCCGGACTCCTAAGGGAGCCGGACTTCGCCCCTGACTTTAATTGCAGGTAGACTTCGCCCGAACTCCTACGGGAGCCGGACCTCGTCCCCAACTCTGGTTGCAGGAAGACTCTGCCCGGACTCCTACGGGAGCCGGACTTCGTCCCCAACCTCAACTGCTGGAAGGCTTCGCCCAGACTCCTATGGGAGCCGGGCACCATCCTCGACCCCGACTGCTGGTAAGCTTCGTCCGGACTCCTAAAAGAGCCAGACTTCACCCCTGACTTTAATTGCAGGTAGACTTCGCTCGGACTCCTACGGGAGCCGGACCTCGTCCCCAACTCTGGTTGCAGGAAGACTCTGCCCGAACTCCTACGGGAGCCGGACCTCATCTCCGACTCTGACCACAGGAAGACTCCATCCGGACTTCGTCCCCGATTTCAACTGCTGGAAGGCTTCGCTCGGACTCCTACGGGAGTCGGGCTCCACCCTCGACCTCGACTGCTGGTAAACTTCGTCTAGACTTCTAAGGGAGCCGAACTTCGCCTCTGACTTTAATTGCAGGTAGACTTCACCCGAGCTCCTACGGGAGCCAGATCTCGTCTCCAACTCCGACTGCAGGAAGACTCCGTCCGGACTTCTACGGGAGCCGGACCTCGTCCCCAGCTCCGGCTGCAGGCAGACTTCATCCGGACTCCTACGGGAGCCGGACTCCGCCCGCGACTCCAATTGCAGGTAGACTTCGTCCGGACTCCTAAGGGAGCCGGACTTCGCCCCTAACTCCAATTGCAGGTAGACTCAGTTCGGACTCCTATGGGAGCTGGACCTCGTTCCCGACTCCAGCTGAAGGCTGACTTCGCCCAGACTCCTACGGAAGTCAGGCTCCGCCCATGACTTCAATCACAGGTAGACCTCGTCCGGACTCCTACGGTAGCCGAACTTCGAGCTCCTGTCGCAAGCGACCCACTCCGAGTCACCGCTGCAAACAAACTACTTCAAGTCTCTACCACGAGTGGCCTTGACCGAGACTCCTCGACAAATGATTCCTGTCCGGGCTCCTATGGAGACCGGACCCCAACCGAACTTCGGCCGATAGGCCTGGGCCCCTTGGCAGGCCGCAGTGACGGCCACGACTCTGCTCCGCTCCCTGCGATAGATTCTGCACGGCTCCATCACTCCCTGACAGGCTGCAGTAATCGCCACGACTCTGCTCCACTTCCCGCGATGGATGCCACACAGTCTCTCCACCCTCTGGCAAGTGGCGACAACAGACGCCGCTCCACTACCTACAACAGGCTCTACGTGGTAGGCCATAGTAATGGCCATGATCCCGCTCCACTACTCCTCGTAACAGACCCCTCCTGGCCCCGAACGGCGCACTAACAAGCGGTTACAAACGTCGCCATCAATCTGTTGCCCCCTCCACCTATAAAAGGGGGACCCCAGATACGTTATTCTTTAAGCTCTAATTTCTACCTAGAAACTTTGCTAAAATCTCCGTTCGAGCGCTCCATTCTTGTTGAGGCAGAGAACTGACTTGAGCGTCGGAGGGTCTTGCCAGAGCAACCCCACCTCCGGTTTAGACTTTCTTTGCAGGTCCCAATGGCGACCGTGACTCCCTCGACTCCAGCTTCTCCGACGCAGATGGATTTTTGCACCAACAGGATTGGCGCTAGAGGAAGGGGCCCTGTATCTTCGCAGTACCCTTGTTCTTAAAGGAGCGCTCAACGGGACCGCCTCCGATCGTCTTCTCCGACGTCCTCTCCTCCTTCCTCCACTCGATCCTCGCCCGATGCCTCTCCGCAAAGCATCCACGCGACGATCCACGGCCTTCGCAGCCAGATCTCAGGCTCCGGCCTCACCTCCAGTTTCCCAGCCTCTTCCCCCTCCCCCGGCTACGGCGGTTGGCACGGAACAGTTCGACTTGCTGGCCCAGCAGGTCAAGGGCCTCGCTGAAGCAGTGCAGGCCATACAACAGCAGCAACAGTCGCAGGCATCAGTGCGGTCAGAGAGAATGTCGCTGGAACTCCAAAATCCGACAGCGAGACGGGCCACTTGGGCCAGTCGCCCTGTCTTTCCTGGAAAGACGAATCCGATGGTGGAGAGCCCTCAGTCGGATCATGATTCCACCCCTGGGAGATCTCTACCTCTATTTTGCCAGAGGACCCTCGAGACCCGTAGTCGAGAGGATTTCCTGGACCAGAGACTCCAGGAGATGAACCGGCGGATCGAAGAACTCCGCCACGCTCCCCCCGCTTATGGTAAGGATATTTGTACTGACCCTCCCTTTTCTCAAATGATCATGCAAGAGCCAATCCCGCCGAACTTTAAGCTCCCCCAGTTTGAAAGTTACGATGGGACTTCGGACCCGGTTGACCACCTGGAGGCCTTCCGGATGATGATGCTGCTTCATGGTGCACCCGACGCCATTCTATGCCGAGCCTTCCAATCCACCTTGAAGGGAGAAGCGAGGAACTGGTACTCGATGCTGAAGTCGGGTACCATCTTTTTCTTCGATCAGATGAGCCACCAATTTGTGGCCCATTTTGTCAGCAGCCGATGCCCCCAGAAGGGTTCGGAGTCCCTCATCAATATCAAGCAGAGGGAGGGGGAGTCCATTCGGGCCTACATCAACCGTTTCAATGTCGCCGTGCTAGAGGTCCGAAACTTGGACCAGTCGGTAGCGATGGCCACTCTGAAGGGCGGCCTTCAGAAGAACGACCTTTTATTCTCCCTGGAGAAGAAGTACCCCAGAGATTTTGCTGTCTATTGGCTCGGGCCGAAGGGTACGCCCGAGCGGAAGAAGCCTTTAAAATGAAGGATGAGGAGACCGTAAGAGAGCAGCAGATAGGAGACTCGAGTAAGCCCGTAGTCGAAAAAGGGCCGAGAGAAGCTCGGCCACGTTCTCGAACTCCTCTCGGGCACAAGCGTGTCCATACTCCTCCCCGGGTATGCAGGCAGGGAAGCCCGGATCGTCGGGCTCGGCGAGGTTCTCCCCCAGGAAGGTTCCGCAACTATGCCCCCCTCAATGCCTCGAAAATCCAAGTGCTGATGGAGGTCAGGGAGCAGCTGCCAAGGCCGGAAAGGATGCGCACACACCCTGGGAAGCGCAATCCTAACAAGTTCTGCCTCTACCATCGTGACCATGGCCACGATATAGAGGAGTGCATTCAGCTCCGGGACGAGATCGAGGAGCTCATCAGACGAGGTCGACTCGACAGGTTCATTCGACGCCGACCTGAAGGCAAAGAGGATCGGCCAAGGGCCCTGCCGCAACCTGAACCATCGAGGAGGGAAGAGTAGTCCGAAGATCGGCCTCCAATCGGGATCATCAACTCCATCACCGGAGGACCTCAAGGAGGAGCAGACCTTCCATGACCATGGGACTCAAAAAACCTGTAAATATACTACTAACGACTTTGCTTTGAATCAAAATTCCTTTCGACTTTGCATGTCTTTCCCTTTTGGCATGGACTTGTTACGACTGGGGATAACTCCTTCAAACAATCAAAACAAGGTCATGTTAGGAACAGGAGGAGAACCTCATCCTAACATGAGCAAAATGAAAGTCCGATTATTTTAAGATCGGATCGGGGGAGAGGCCCATATAACGGCCCTTAAGTGCCCCCATGGTCATGTTAGGAACAGGAGGAGAATCTCGTCCTAACATGAGCAAAATAAAAGTCTGATTATTTTAAGATCGGATGGGGGGAGAGGCCCATATAACGGCTCTTATGCGCCCCCACAGCCATGTTAGGGATAGGAGGAGAACCTCGCCCTAACATGAGCAAAGTCAAAGGCCCGATTCTTTTAGACCGGATGGGGGGAGAGGCCCTACAACGCCCTTATGCACCCCCACAGCCATGTTAGGGACAGGAGGAGAACCTCGCCCTAACATGAGCAAAGTCAAAGGTCCAGTTCTTTTAGACCGGATGGGGGGAGAGGCCCTACAACGCTCTTATGTGCCCCCACAGCCATGTTAGGGACAGGAGGAGAACCTCGCCCTAACATGAGCAAAGTCAAAGGCCCGGTTCTTTTAGACCGGATGGGGGGAGAGGCCTTACAACGTCCTAATGTGCCTCCACAGCCATGTTAGAAACAGGAGGAGAACCTCATCCTGACATGAGCAAAGTTGAAGACCCAATTCTTTTAGACCGGATGAGGGGAGAAGCCCTTGCAATGACCTTTATGTGCCCCCACAGCTCCGTTGGGAACAGGAGGAAAACCTTATCCTAACCTGAGTTGAGATCGACTACGTCAAGAACAGAAGGAGAACCTCATCCTGATGATGACAAAAACTCAGTCACCCAACATGATCGAATAAAGAGAAAAGTCTCCTCAACGGCACCTCTACACCTCCACGCGACCCCGCAAAAAGCAAGGGGAGGACTCTCACTTAGAAAAGAGGAGAAAAATTGAAAAGAAAAGCGACGAACTACATCGGCAACAGATGAAAAATAAACTACATCAAAAATATAGGGAACTTCATCTCAACAAAGATGGGAGCTTTTACCGAACATCCCCGATCTCTAAGAAGGCTCTCGACATGGGTCAAGAAAATAATGACTCCTTCAAAGTAATGCAAAGTTCAGACCACGAGCTCGAGCCCACGACCATGGACGACAAGAAGAGCAAATCAACATGGCGATGACTGGGCATCTCCGAGCGACACCGACGTTGAACAAGTCGAAAGACAAAAGAAGTTCGGTGAACGATGGCCTAATACAAGATTGAATAAGGGGGGAAGAGAAAGAAAGGCGACAAGAAAAGTAAAACAACACGATAACGGCTAGGAATCTTCAAACCATGTCGACGTCGAACAAGTCAAGAGACAAAAGAAGTTCGACGGACGATAATTTAATGCAATGCATGGACGAGGTAACATAAAATCTCCTTTTTATTTCATTCACAAAATATACACTACAAAGCCCAGCAGGCTAAAGGAAGAAAAGCAAAACAACAAGAACAAGACAAAACAACAAAAGAAAAAATATATGCATGGGAAGACGGAAGGCAAAAAGAGCCCTAAGGAGGTCTGGCTTCCTCCGACCTCAAACTTTCGACTTCGACCCTCGCCAGGGAGTGCCTTAAACTTTTGACTTCTGCCTCCAGTTCCCTCTCTCTTAATAATATCTCCATGTATCTACGATGAAATCGCTGGCTTTCGTTCTCCGCCTCTCGACGCCTTTTTCTCAGGACCTCAGATTCCGCCTTCGCATCCTTGACGGCCTGCTGCTCGCATGCCAGCTGGATCTTCAATTGCTGCAGCTCGACCGTCCTCTCCCCAAGGGCGACAGATAGATCTTCTGCGGTTCTTCTCAGGGATTGAAGTTCGCTGGAATCCCGAGTGGAAGCAAGCTGAGCCCCTCCAGCTAGCTGCCCTTGAAGGCGGACAACTTCATCGGTCGCCATCCTGAGCCTCCCTCTGTATTCGTCCACCTGCTTGTGCTAGCCAGTCCGGTACGCGTCATAGCTCGCCTCGACATCCTGGAGCTGTTGCTGGAGGGCGAAGACCTTCTTCGACCATTCTCGATCGCTGTCGGCCCGAGTTAAAAGCCAGGATGAGCTTCCTTCCAACTGGCTAATCCTCTCCTGAGATGCCGACAGCTCCGTTCGGAGGGAACTGATCTTGGCAGCTTGAGCCCAAATTCAATCGCTGGTGCACTTTCTGTGTTCCTCGAGCTCCCTCTTGAAGTTTGTCTTTCTCCGACTGTACTCCATGATCCCCTTCACGTGGAGGTTTCGAAAGCGGGTGGCCTCCGCGGTGGCTTCGGAGTGACCCTCCCTCAACCTGCGGAGCTCGCCTTCCATCTTCTTCGACCTTTTCATCAAATGAAGAACTTCCTTCTTCAGGCGCTGGATTGTGGACTTCAGTGGAATCCCCTGGGGCAAGGAAAGCACCTCGGTAGGGCACTGCCATCGGGAGGTCAATGCGTTAAGACGCAGCTCATTACAAAGAAGAAGAAAAAAAGAAAGAAAAAGAAGAGAAGAAAAGTCCCCCATAAGGAGGAGACCAATTTTATTGACTGAACGTTTCTTGAAGACAAAAGAAAGAAGAAAAATTACAATAAAGGAAGAATACAAGGTTAGAGGTCTCGGACCTCTGGATCAACAGGGAGACTCGGCACCTTTGGGAGGTGGTCCGCGGTGGCTGTGACGGCGGTGGAGGGTCCGGCTTCATCCTTGGACGCCTCATCCAAGAAGCTGAGGTCGAGCTCGGAGAATTTTCTAACCATCTTCTCCTGGCAGAGCTCGAACCCCCTATTGAATGCGGCTTGGCCGAACTCAACCTTCAACTTCTTCATTTTGGTGGAAGCCTTGAACTCCTCCACCGCTTGACCCCTGGCCTCCGAGATCAGGGTCGAGATCTGCTCCACCATGTTGGCAACCTCGACCTCCGCCCTCCTCACTATCTCCTCCAAGGCGGCCTTTTGTTCCGCCGAGGTCTGTCTCTCTCTCTCAAGCGCTTCTCGGAGGCCGGCCGCCTCGAGGGCCATTTCCTTTAGGTGGGCAGCCTCAGCCTGCTGACCTTCGATTATCTTGTTTATCGTCTCGATGTTGGCGAGGAGTTGGTGTCCGAGCTGCAAGGATGACCGGAGGGTCAGAATGGAAGCTGAGAAGTTAATTAAATGAAGAAGCGAAAGAAAGTAAGGAAGATGAATCTGCTTACCTCGAGGAAGGCCCCCAGCGAGTCCCAGACTCGTTGTGCAGGATCGACACAGACGATCCTCTGGACGACTTCGGACAGTGAGCACCCGTCAACCAGCTTTTTTATTAGGTCCCTGTCACTAAAGGGATCATCCCCCTGCTCCTCTTCAGAGCTGTGGGATTCTTCGGTGGCAGCCCGGCAACTGCCGACCCTGCGGGTCAAGGTCTTCCTCCTCTTCTTCCTCTCACTCCCTGGCATCTCCTCAGGACGGGACTCCGAAGTGGGGACCTCGATAGGAGAACTCAAACCCCTCGAGGAAGCTCGGGCGGTTGGAAGCTCAGTGTCTGCAAGGATGTCGACGGCTGAGGTCGCTTGGGCGGGTGCGGCCGAACTCATCCCCTCCACGCTGGTCTTCTTCGCCAGCCCGGAGGCCGCGGCACCCTTTCTTTTGAGAGCCTTCAGGCCCCTGGCAAGCATCTATGCTTCTTCGGCGTCCATGCTTAAAAAAAAAAAAAAAGAGAGAGAAAAAGAAGAAAAAGAGAAAGAGGGGGTGAAAAAGGAGAAAAGAAGAGAAGTAGGAGAGAGAGAGGAAAGAAAAGGAAAAGAAGAAAAGAAAAGGAGAGATGAAATACTGACGGGATCCAGGGGGCTCAAGCCGATGTTGAACAGAAACTGCTCCTTCAGGAGGTTGGGAAGAGAAAGAGTTGGATATTTGAAGAGTTTTTGAGAGGCTTGAAGATCATCCCCCCCAGGCTGGGCGTCCGACAGACGGAGTCCCTCGGGGAGCCCCAAGGGGGCAACCCTAGCCTCAAGGTCGGGCATCGAACATAAAGAGACTTCCCCTTCCAGTTATGGATATAAGAGGGGGCACCTTTCAGCAACCCCTTTCTACCGAACTGTGGGGAGAAGTACCACCAGTCTTTTGCCGTGGGATGATGCTTGAAGGTGTAAAAGTATCTAAACAAGGAAAGGATGGGCCGGACTTTGACTATATGACAAAGAGAGAGGAACCCTATCAAAAACCTAAAGGAGTTCGGTGCAACCGAAGCCAAAGAAATATCCAGAAACTGAAAAAGAGCAATGTCAAAAGGCAGAAGAGGAAGCCGAAGTCCGACACGGAAGGCCTTCTGGTACAGGCAGAAGCAGCCGGGGGGAGGGGCACTAGCCCAGTCGGACGGGCCAAGAAGTTCCAGTTCGTACTCCGGAGGAACCTCATACTGAACTCTTATCAGTTGGAGTTCGTCCGGAGTCAGAGAACAAGGAATAGTGTCCGGTGTAAAAATCGAACGAGGTTCAGCACTAGCTACCGGTTCATCTACCGCCTGAGGACTCTGGGAGATCGAGACAGACGAACTCCTAGAGCTGCTAGAAGAAGAAGCCCTGAAAGACATCTAGAATCACACGGAGACCACTTACAGAGGCAAAATCCCTAAAAATTGGGAAAAATCGCGGACAAGGTCTCGGGGGACTGATGTGCAGAGCAAGAGGAAGAAAGATCGAACGACAAAAGGAAGAACAAAAAGAGGAAGGAGTTTCGAGACTAACCTAAGTGATTCGGAGAGGTGCGAAGGTGCAGAAATGGGGACGGCTCGAGGAACGCCTAAGGCTGGAAAGGGCGCTGAGAAAAATCGAAGTTCTCAGGGAGAAGAAGGGCGCCAGAACGAGACTGTCGGATAGAGCAGGACTCTTGGGGGAGGAGTGCGGGTTTAAATAGACCCCAGGATCCGGCATAATGATGATTGCGAATCCCCTCTGACCGGTCTCTTTTCGCCGCTTGTCCCACTCACCACAGCGGGCGGTTAAAAAGTGGCAGACGGCCGATAGAGCCTTTATTGCACCATGCCTTGAGCACCGTTCCGCTGCAGGTTCCAAAAGAGCCTCTTCGGATCGCCTCGATTTGAAAAGACTCCAGCGCATGCGCATTGAATGCCAAAATATCTGAGGACGATTGCGCGCGGACATCAAGGGAGCAACTTCGGCTGTGAAAATCTCTTTGTACTTTCTTCATTCGAAATTCGAACTCGAAAGTAGGGGGACTGGTGTTAGGTATAAAATATCCTCAGTCGAAGTTCTTAACAGGATTGACCCTCCCAAGACTCCTCCGATTTTCGACTGCGGATGGTATCTCTCCGGACCTCTCCAACAGCCGGATTTCCACAGTGCTGACTGAATTCCCCTGACGGACGAACTCCCACTGCACCACCCGAACTCCTTCAATATGAGTTCCCCCAGTCATCTATTAAGCCACCCCAAGTGCTCACTGAGCTCCGCCGCCAGCCGACCTTCTACGACTATCAGCTGTTCTCCGAATCTCTTCCAGGCTTCTTCCAGCCAGGTTCAACTCCAATCCGAACTACCCCGGACTTCGTCAATAGCTGAACTTCACCGACGGCAGATTCCTACAACTACCAGACTTCGCCCGGACTCCTACGGGAGCCGGACCTCATCCCCAACTCTGGTTGCAGGAAGACTCTGTCCGGACTCCTACGGGACCCGAACTTCGTCCCCCAACCTCAACTGCTGGAAGGCTTCGCCCGGACTCCTACGGGAGTCGGGCACCATCCTCGACCTCGACTGCTGGTAAGCTTCGTCCAGACTCCTAAGGGAGCCGGACTTCACCCCTGACTTTAATTGCAGGTAGACTTCGCCCGGACTCCTACGGGAGTCGGACCTCGTCTCCAACTCTGGTTGCAGGAAGACTCTGCCCGGACTCCTACGGGAGCCGGACCTCGTCTCCAACTCCGACCGCAGGAAGACTCCGTCCGGACTTCGTCCCCGATTTCGACTGCTGGAAGGCTTCGCCCGAACTCCTACGGGAGCCAGGCTCCGCCCTCGACCTCGACTGCTGGTAAACTTCGTCTGGACTCCTAAGGGAGCCAGACTTCGCCCCTGACTTTAATTGCAGGTAGACTTCGCCCGAACTCCTACGGGAGCCGGATCTCGTCCCCAACTTTGGTTGCAGGAAGACTCTGCCCAGACTCCTACGGGAGCCGGACTTCATCCCCAACCTCAACTGCTGGAAGGCTTCACCCGAACTCCTACGAGAGCCGGGCACCGTCCTCGACCTCGACTGCTGGAAAGCTTCGTCCGGACTCCTAAGGGAGCCGGACTTCGCCCCTGACTTTAATTGCAGGTAGACTTCGCCCGGACTCCTACGGGAGTCGGACCTCGTCCCCAACTCTGGTTGCAGGAAGACTCTGCCCGGACTCCTACGGGAGCCAGACCTCATCTCCGACTCCGGTCGCTGGAAGACTCCGTCCAGACTTCATCCCCGATTTTGACTGCTGGAAGGCTTCGCCCGGACTCCTACAGGAGCCGGGCTCCGCCCTCGACCTCGACTGTTGGTAAACTTCGTCCAGACTTCTAAGGGAGCCAGACTTCACCCCTGACTTTAATTGCAGGTAGACTTCGCCCGGACTCCTACGGGAGCCGGACCTCGTCCCCAACTCTGGTTGCAGGAAGACTGTGCCCGGACTCCTACGGGAGCCAGACTTCGTCCTCCAACCTCAACTGCTGGAAGGCTTCGCTCGGACTCCTACGAAAGCCAGGCACCGTCCTCGACCTCGACTGCTGGTAAGCTTCGTCCGGACTCCTAAGGGAGCTGGACTTCGCCCCTGACTTTAATTGCAGGTAGACTTCGCCCGGACTCCTACGGGAGCCGGACCTCATCCCCAACTCTGGTTGTAGGAAGACTCTGCCCGGACTCCTACGGGAGCCGGACTTCGTCCCCCAACCTCAACTGTTGGAAGGCTTCGCCCGGACTCCTACAGGAGCTGGGCACCGTCCTCGACCTCGACTGCTGGAAAGCTTCATCCGGACTCCTAAGGGAGCCGGACTTCGCTCCTGACTTTAATTGCAGGTAGACTTCGCCTGGACTCCTACGGAAGCCGGACCTCGTCCCCAACTCTGGTTGAAGGAAGACTCTGCCCAGACTCCTACGGGAGCCGGACCTCATCTCCGACTTCGACCGCAGGAAGACTCTGTCCGGACTTCATCCCCGATTTTGACTGCTGGAAGGCTTCGCTCGGACTCCTACGGGAGCCGGGCTTCGCCCTCGACCTCGGCTACTGGTAAACTTCGTCCGGACTCCTAAGGGAGCCGGACTTTGCCCCTGACTTTAATTGCAGATAGACTTCGCTCGGACTCCTACGGGAGCCGGACCTCGTCCCCAACTCTGGTTGCAGGAAGACTCTGTCCGGACTCCTACGGGAGCCGGACTTCGTCCCAAACCTCAACTGCTGGAAGGCTTCGTCCGGACTCCTACGGGAGTCGGGCACCATCCTCGACCTCGACTGCTGGTAAGCTTCGTCCGGACTCCTAAGGGAGTCAGACTTCGCCCCTGACTTTAATTGCAGGTAGACTTCGCCCGGACTCCTACGGGAGCCGGACCTCGTCTCCAACTCTGGTTGCAGGAAGACTCTGCCTGGACTCCTACGGGAGCTGGACCTCGTCTCTGACTCCGACCGCAGGAAGACTCCGTCCGGACTTCATCCCCGATTTCGACTGCTGGAAGGCTCCGCCCTCGACCTCGACTGTTGGTAAACTTCGTCCGGACTCCTAAGGGAGCCGGACTTCACCCCTGACTTTAATTGCAAGTAGACTTCACCCGAGCTCCTACGGGAGCCAGATCTCGTCTCCAACTCCGGCTGCAGGAAGACTCCGCCCGGACTCCTACGGGAGCCAGACCTCGTCCCCAGCTCCGGCTACAGGCAGACTTCGTCTGGACTCCGCCCGCGACTCCAATTGCAGGTAGACTTCGTCCGGACTCCTAAGGGAGCCAGACTTCGCCCCTAACTCCAATTGCAGGTAGACTCAGCTCGGACTCCTACGGGAGCCGGACCTCATCCCTGACTCCGGTTGAAGGCTGACTTCGCCCGGACTCCTACGGAAGCCGAGCTCTGCCCACGACTTCAATCACAGGTAGACCTCGTCCGGACTCCTACGGGAGCCAGACTTCGAGCTCCTGTCGCAAGCGACCCACTCTGAGTCATCGCTACAAACAAACTACTTCAAGTCTCTACCACGAGTGGCCTTGACCGAGACTCCTCGATAAATGATTCCTGTCCGGGCTCCTACGGAGATCGGATCCCAACCAAACTTCGACCGACAGGCCTGGGCCCCTTGGCAGGCCGCAGTGACAGCCACGACTCTGCTCCGCTCCCTTCGACGGATTCTGCGCAGCTCCATCACTCCCTGACAGGCTGCAGTAGCCGTCACGACTCTGCTCCACTTCCCGCGACGGATGCCACGCAGTCTCTCCACCCTTTGGCAAGTGGCAACAACGGACGCCGCTCCACTACCTACAACAGGCTCCACGTGGCAGGCCATAGTAATGGCCACGGTCCCGCTCCACTACTCCTCGTAACAGACCCCTCCTGGCCCCGAACGACGCACTGACAGGCAGTTACAAACGTCGCCATCAATCCATTGCCCCCTCCACCTATAAAAGGGGGACCCCAGATACGTTATTCTCTAAGCTCTCATTTCTATCTAGAAACAATGCTAAAATCTCTGTTCGAATGCTCCATTCTTGTTGAGGCAGAGAACTGACTTGGGCATCGGAGGGTCTTGTCGGAGGAACCCCACCTCCGGTTTAGATTTCCTTTGCAGGTCCCGGCGGCGACCGCGACTCCCTCGACTCCAGCTTCTCCGACGCAGGTGGATTTTTGCACCAACAATTAGAATTAAAAAATTTTCATAATATTTATGAAAATGTACCTTGATATATAGCAGAAAGAAGATCTAGGTTAAAAGATTTTCTTAATCGAATTGCTTCATGAGATTCGGATGTCCAAACCCTCTACTTCGCTCGCATGCCAACCAACATAGGAGAGAGGGATAAGGAACTCTTCAGGAGAAAAGGAGTGGAAAGCCTTAAGATCTTATCTTGAAGTTTGGAGTCCACACACCACCACACCACGGGAGAGGGAGGATGCCTAAGAGAAGATGACGCCCAAAGAGAGGGATGCCCAAGGAGAGCATGCCTTGATCAATTGCTAAATTAATTTCTCCTTCTCCAAATCCCTCCTTAAATAGACAAGTGATCCTAGATCAAATCAAATATCTTCATGGCTTAAGAATAGGACTTAAATAGACAAGAGATCCTAGATCAAATAAAATATCTTCATGAATTAGGAGTAGGACTCTCCAAGTTTAAAAATCAAATCCAAACTCTCTAAACCATGAGGATTCCTAAAAGAAATAGGAGAGGCGCCATCTTGCACCTCTCTCCTTATGCCACACACCCAAAGGGAGGGGCATAATTTCCAACACCCCCTCCTCCATCTTGGTTCGCCAATAGGTGAGAGAATATTAAAAAAATATAGCTAAGTACTCCAAATCAAGTTTGATTCAGATTTAGATTCAATTCGAATCCAATTCGAATTCGATTCAAATCAAATTCAAAAAGACTGCTAATCCTAATCTAATTAAGATTTAGGTCCAAATCCAACTTGGATAATTAACCCAATTTAGTCTTAATAAAATCAAATCTAATTAAATTAGATATGATATAAAATAACTATGACTCGAACCCAATCTCTCATAATTCTTTGAATCATAGATTTGATCAAATTCATCTCCAAAATTAAACCTGTACCTCATGTGTAGTGCTAGCTAGATATAGTCAGTATTTAATTCTATATGATATATAACTTAATTTTTAATTAAGTTAATCTATATATTCAATCAAGTCTCATACTTCTAAATTGAACACAAATATTCAGTCAATTTTTTTCTATATTATTTGACTTTGTGCGTGACTCCATAGGTTTGAACACTAAGCTAGTAGTATAGAAACTCTTTCTGTCTAATCGAAGTGACCATCTAGCAATGATACCCGACGTTTGGATGTCGAATAATTGCAAAGCAACATTCAAGAACCTAGACATATGGTTATCACATAATTCATCTCTTTAACCCTAATGCTCAGGATGACCTAGGGTAAAACTGTTAACCCTAGATGAGTCATCCATATTGTATTTCAATTTTTTCAAATCCTATGACATATCACAAGGATTACTCTGACTAAGATTTTACTGGATTGAAATATAGTGATACATTAATTCTTATAATCCAAAGGGATCAATCCTATCTTGACTCACACTCATAAGTACTTGACTGTACCCAGTAACCTTCTATTACTGTATTAGAAATACAGATAGTCTCGCACCAAAGCACAGTGAGTTACTTGCAAGTCATCATGATTATCTCAGATCGAAAGAACACATGCCCATATCCTTCGCGTGATATCCTTGATAGCAAAGTACTCTTTAGGTGAGTCACTGTTCGATGATGATGTACTCCTACATCTCACCTATATACTATACCAGTACTTCACACTCTTTAGTTAAGAGGACAACTAGCTCATATGGCAGACAATGATCTATACTCGATAAACTTTATTGTTCTTATTAATAATGTATCATTTGGTCATGAACAAGTTTAAGAACTATTCGATAAATCCTTCTTTATCGATTATATTATAATTCTAAAGACTTCATCATAACACAAGAGTTCAAAAGAAGATGTATATTTATGCACTAAATAAGGATTGATAGGGTCTGAAGTAGGATTGGAGAGGTTCGTAGTTATGCACTGAATGATCTCTTTCAGACAGCTCTCTCATGGTTTGGAGGAGACATATCTAGCTTCAAGATCAGACATATTCATCTCCAACAGTGCCATGGTGTCAGTTTTGTACACTTCATCACATGCCTTTTCACTGACTTATGTCTTCGGTCTAGATAACAAATTAATGCCCAACATATACCCCCTACTCCAAAATTTGGTGCGGACAAAGAGAGTACATGAGTTTTGACTTGCTGAAGACATGTTATCATTGCTACTGAAATGGCACCTGCGGCCCTTGGGTGAAATAAAAGGTCACATCAGTAGATAATCATGACCATAGGAAGTGGAGCAGTTGACGGAATTCAAAGAGCGGCATGCCACATTTGCAGTGTGAATCATTAATGAGCTGGCTAATGTCCCCTGCTCGTTAATGGAGACATGCCAAGTGTTAATCATCAAAAGGTTAGGCAAGATTCGATATCCGGGCCATTCTGTCCTTCTGCACCTATAAAAGGAGGCTGTATCCCTTACCTTCTCTTTCTCATTCTTTCAGATTTTTATTGGCTTTTCTTTTCCTTTCTTTTTCGATCAGCCTCCTTACTCCGAGAGTCCTTCCGCTTGTCTCTCTTAGTCTTCTTGTGTCGCCAATGGCTCCATTTTGATCCACCATCTCTGACTCCTATGAAATCGTAGGTTGGTTTTCTTCTCCTTTTCCTAATTTCTTTTTTGTTACTTTGATCCGATTGCCTTTTCTTTCTTTTTCTGTGTTCATTTTATTCTGTTCACTTCCTGTGTCTTCCAATGGCTAGTATTGGGAGTCTTAGTGAGGATTGGTCTTCCGAATCATCTTCCTCTTTGGGAGAAGCTCCTATTGATTCAAGCACAAGGCACAGTATTGCGCTGTCCTTTCTGCCCAGTACGATCGGATCCATATTGGGTCCGAAAGACCTGAGTCTCATCCATGCCCAATATAGGATCCCGTCTTCATATGAACTAGAACTCCATGGCCCTAGTAATAGGATCGATAATCTCCCTCTCAGTTAGATCAGCTTGTATGAAGAAGCTTTTAAGGTCGAACTTAGGTTACCTATTCATCCTTTTATCATCGAGCTTTTCCACTTCTTCGATATTTTTTTTTGTTTTGTTATTTCAAGCTCTTTTTATTTCATCATTGACTTCATCATCCTTTATTTCATGACCAAAGTCTAACCTTCAATTCTTCTTTTTCGATTCTTCTACACTATAAAGAGGCACACCGATGACTGGTAGTATGTCTCTCCTCCAAGGGGGGTCCCTGCCTTGATAAAAGGGGCTCCATCTTTGGTCCATAGCTGAAAGGATCAATTTTTCTTTGTTTCGGGGCCTCCTGTCGAAGAATAGAAGTTTCCTTACTGGGATCAATCGAGGGATTCTATCTTTCGGATCCCAAAGCTTGGGAATGAGAACTTAAAGTAAAGTGCTCCACAACTTTGCAAGGATACAAAATTCCTCCACTAAAGAAGTTGTTGTTGGAGCAAACTCTCTTCAATGCTGGTATTGATCCGATCGATCCTAAAAGTGAAGACTTGTCCAAGGACTTGTCTGATCTTCCTAATGTTTGATCTCTTTCTTCATACAGATGCTAACTTTTTTTAATTGTAGAAATGAGGCCTGAGGAACTAGAAAAGCTGAAGAAGGGTGCAATGAAGAAGAGAAAGACATCCTCTTCGTCTGTCGTTGAGGCCCAAAAGAAGCCGAAGACTTTGAACGAGAGTCAAAATAAAGCACTCCCTCTAGCCCCTACTTAGGCAGGGGCCATATCAGTTCCTCCAATCCAGTCTCACCCTCCGAAGCTTGCAGCACTCCCTGCCCCAAAGATCGAAAGAGGCAATAGTTCAGCTCAGGTGAGACCGGACTCTACGAGCGCATCTACAGAGTGAAGATAGGGTTCAACTTCATTATCCACTGGTGATATCTTTAACGATTGAAAGACTGCCAACAGCACATTCCAAGGGATGTTTTTTGAAGCGTGCTAGGAAAAGGTCAAGAGGGAGAGCTCTGCAAGGTAACAGAAGCAGATGATAACCTCCCTGTTCTGTGTAAGTTCTTTCTTCCTTCTCTCTTTTCTTTTTTTTTCTTAACTAACTTCTTGCTTTTTGGATGCAAACGGATCACTATGCCGTCGTCGTCATCAACAGGCTAAGGACATCGATGTGGAATTGGTTGAGGCGCATGAAAAGCATAAGACGGTGAGGCTTCTGACACCAAGGTGAATGCTGCTGCTGTCGAAACCAAGTCCAAGATGGGAGCTATGGAAGCCGAAGTTACCCACCTAAAGAAAGTATTGGAGGAGGCCGAAGCTGTGAAGCCAAACATCGAGGCCGACTTAAACATCGAGGCCAACTTGGCTTCAAAGAAAGAGAAACAACGAAAAGTCCAGGCCAAGGCCGTCAAAGCTAAGAAGAAGGTAGAGGGCCGAGTTGCTGAAGGTGGGTGCATGGCTATGAAAGTTTTTCATGCATCTAAAGAGTTTTTCTAAGAAAAAATCAACTTCAGCCAAAAGGCCTTCATCGTCGAGTGGGATGTCTACTGTCAAAAGGCAGTAGCGTGCTTTCCAGAGATGGATCTGAGCTTTCTGGATGAAGAAGAGAAAGAGAGAGATGAAGGAGGAGCCAAAGGAGGAGGAGCCACAAGAAGTGAGGCTCCTCCATCTATTGAGGCTAATAAAGGGTGTTCTGAAGCTATTCCAACATCGAAGGTTGTGTCGGCATCCATTCTTGTCGAAGCTGCACCAGCTTCGTTGTCATTGGTGGAATCGAAGCAGCCAACAACGGATGTCCCAAGTTCGTCCGCCAATCCTTACACTGAAGTCAGAGATATTTGAATTTATACTTTTTCTTATATTTTTCTATCATTGTAGTGAAATTTTTTTTTGAAGATCTGGCACCAATTATTGCGGTAGAAAAAAAAAAAATAGAGACACAATCAAATATGTAGATCAACTCATGGCTTACCTTCATGAGGCATATAAAGCTTCCTTATGAAAGAAAATAATTACAAGAGGAGATCACCCACTCTCAACTCTCATAAATCTCTCTCTTTTAACAAGAAGCTCTCACCTCTTACCCCTTACAAAAACTCTTAAAACACCAAAAGAAAATCCCTTCAGACTCTCACGGTTGACTCTCTCTACTCCATAGGGCACTCTCCACCTCTCGACCTGTCTGCCCCTATTAAAGGATCGAAATCCTAGTCCATATCGACATCAAGCCTTCAAAAGGACTCAAATACCTTTTTCAGCCATTGAATCTCTCCCGTAAGCTTCCTTGACCCTTGGATCCTGCAAGATCACACGCCTGCATTTTCGACCATCGAATGGTGCAAAAGAAGGCTTGTGCACCATGATATTTCACTCATGAACCACGACGGTCCACACGGGAGGCGTGGACTGTGCCAACTTCCCATGGTCCATGGTGGACCATGTGAGAATTTGAATCTGTGCCCACACGTAAACATAAATTCTTTGATCCTTATAATTTTGAATCATGTAGAACTTGTGAATCTTTTCTCATGGATAAAATGATCAAGACTCCGTTTATTGGATATGGAGAAAAAATGAGTGACATTTTGAACCTTGTACATACTGATATTTATGGTCCAATGTCGACTCAAGCCAAAGATGGATACTCTTACTTTATCATATTTACTGATGATATGTTTAGATTTGGATATATGTATTTAATGAAATACAAATCCGAAGTCTTTGACCAGTTTAAAGAGTATCAAAAAATGGTTGAGAAATAAATTGGTAAAAGCATTAAAGCTCTTCAATCTGATCTTGGAGGAGAATACTTGACTAGTGAGTTCTTCGATCATTTAAAACAAAATGGTATACTCTCTCAGTGGATACCTCCTTATAGTCCACAATTAAATGATATTGAGGAAAGAAAGAATCGCACCTTATTAGATATGATGCGGTCCATGATGTATTTTACTAATCTTCTGATCTCCTTTTGGGGATATGCTCTCGAGGCCACAGCGTATGTTTTGAATAAAATACCATCGAAGTCTTTCTCTAGCACTCCATATAAGATATGGAAAGGAAAGAGACCTAGTCTTAAACATCTTAAGATTTAGGATTGCCCTGCTTATGTGAAAAATATTGATGGACATAAGCTTAGTACTGGATCTGAAAAATACAGATTTGTGAGTTATCCTAAGGAGAGTATAGGACCCTATTTCTACTACCCTACTCAACAAAAAGTATGTTTTGGTGGGCATACCATTTTCTTGGAGAAAGGGTTCATCCAAGAAAGGGATAGTGAGAGGTCTGTTGAACTTAAAGAAGCTCAAAATCTACAATCTATCCAGAATTCATAAGCTGATTCTCAACCAAATGTGCCCATTATTGAGGCACAGCTACTACACACACCTCCTCTCTGAAGGTCAAGTAAAGTACGTAATGTATCACTCAGATTTGGGTTTATCATTGAGAATCACAATACATCCCACATCATTGAGAATGATGATCTTACGACCTATTCGGAAGCTGTCATGAGTAATGACTCTGACAAATGACTCAATGTCATGAAATTCGAAATGGACTCTATGTATACCAACCAAGTTTAGACTTTGGTTGATGTGTCTGAAGGTGTGACCCTAATAGGCTGCTAATGGATCTTCAAGAAGAAAATTAGAGCAAATGGCCAGGTAGAGACCTATAAGGTCAGGCTGGTGGCAAAAGATTTCAAACAAAAATAAGGTATTGATTATGAAGAAATCTTTTCACCTGTAGCCATACTCAAGTCTATTCGGATTATGCTTGTTGCATACCATGATTATGAGATCTGACAAATGGATGTCAAGATTGCCTTCCTTAATAGAAATCTTGAGGAAGAAGTCTATATGACTCAGCTAGAGAGATTTATCTCTAGTGGAAGAGCAAATCAAGTATGCAAGTTGAATAGATCTATTTATGGATTAAAGCAAGCATTGAAGAGCTAGAACATCCATTTTGATGAGACAGTCAAATTGTTTGACTTTATCAAAAATATAGATGAACCTTATGTGTACAAGAAGACTAGTGAGAATGCTGTTGTCTTCTTGATCTTGTATGTGGACGACATACTACTCATTGAGAATAATATATGATAGGTGTATAAATTTGCCCATAGAAGTATTAATTTATAGATCAAATTATCTTTATTGTTTTAAAATTGATATTTCTTCTATATTTTATAGAAAAGAACTGCACCAATATGAAGAGCCCAATCTATGGGCTTAGAAAGATCAAACGAGACAAAAAATAGAGTTAAAATGGATTTAAATTCAAAGTCGAAAGTCAATCCGATCCAATACGCAAGTTGGTGGTCCACCATGGACCACTTGGTCCATAGGAAAGTTGATGAGCCGTGAAATGCTACAATGATTTTTACATGGCTCACAGGGGGTTCTGGCGGGATCTATGCGATTCAAATCAAAGATAGGACACCTAAGGGGTTTTTGAAACAAACAAAACTTGGGTTCAAATGGGCTTAAGAGGAGACTTTGGGCGAGTTTTGGCACACAAGCGTGGAGATAGGACTTGGGCTTAGCGTGTACATGGAAGCTAACCTTGGTGGTGCGAGAACACAGGAGCGATTCAAATTCGGCAACAAGAGTTTGATGGCATGCAAGCAACATGGGGAGGCAGTGTACATGGGCCTGAGACTGGATCTCGCTTGGGTCGCTAATCAAGACGGAGGGGAGGGGTATTAAAATCAAAAGAGTTCTTCCTTTAATCCCATATCTAAAAAAATAAAAATTTCCTCCCTATCTACACCTATAAAAAGGCCTCTACACCTTCTTATTGAGATATCTCTCTCCGCTCCATAATTCTTGTAGGGGATCTGTGTGACAGACAGACATACCCATCTTTAAAATTTTTTAGCCATCTTGTTCTCACTTTCTTCCATCCTTCCAACACACGAGAAGGAGAGTCAGCCAAAGAGAAGTTGGTCCCAAACCAAGAGAGGGAGAGAAGTCTAGTTCTGTAAGAAATTTTATTTTATTTTATATTCAAACTCTAAATCTTGTTAATGACTTAGGAGTTGAAAATTTTTGTATTAAAATTTTTATTCAGTAATAAATTAGTTGTTTTCTTTCTATTTAATTTTTATAATTTTAATTTTTGCAATAGGATAGTTTAAATTTTTACATCTTTTAATTCTGTAATTTTTAATTTTCATAAATTAAGTTCCAGCAAGTAGAATTAGATTTTATTTTAATTTTTCTTCGGACTTCAAATCAACTATGTCTGGCTAAGCAATCCCTCTGAGGTTTGCGATGAAGCTAGATCATGAATAGAAGCCTGTTCCATTGAACCTCTCTTTTCGAGCTTTTAATTTTTAGAGTCCTTCTCCCTTCATCTCTCTTACTAAGAAACTTGATGGGCTATCGTTGGGTCAGAATCTCTTCATAGTCCATACTTGATTCGATGCAAGAGTGGATGATTGGTAGAAGGCTCACAATTTTTTAAACTATTTCTTCTTTTTTCTTATGAAAATCTTGATAAGTTATAGTTGGGTCAGAGTCCCTTTATAATCTATACTTGGACAACACAAGAGAAGTAAAGAAAGGAAGAGTCTCTTAATTAAGGTAAAAGCAAAATACTTGATGGATCATAGTTGAGTTAAATCTCTTCATGATCCATACTTGTTCATATTTTATACCTTGATCAAGGGATATTATAAGAGAAATCATAGGAAGGCTCTCTAATTCATTGGTCTAGTAGATTCAAGAGCCTTAGATCTTTTAGATAATTTACCTTTATAATTGATTAGTTTACTACTTTGGTAGTTCATAATTCAACAAACAATCTCTTTTCTTTTTCTTTAAAGCTTGTCTGAGCAAGTATTTAAAATAGTTTAAAATCTAATTCCTTATGGAATCTATCCATACTCATCGGACGTGCTACCTTGCATACCGTACGCTTGCGATAAATTTAAGACACATTAATATCCCTATGTTGTAATTGGTCAAGATATGGCTATCATAAAAGCCTTCCATGAAAGACTTGAGTGAAGCGTCCTATATACTTGGTATAAAGATTTATAGGGATCGATCAAAAAGGCTGCTTGGCTTATCCCAGTCTAGATACATAGACCTTGTGTTGAAGAGGTTCAACATTGAGGAAAGTAAAAGAGGTTACTTGCCCATGGGTCATGGCATACAACTCTCTAAGAAGATGTCTCCGAAGACACCTGGAGAGAGAAATAGAATGAGTTCTACTCTTTATGCTTCAACTGTAGGATCAATAATATATGCTATGCTGTATACCAGGCCTGATGTAGCTTATGCCTTGGATATTGTAAGCAAATTTTAGGTAGATCCTGGGGAGGATCATTGAAAAGCTGTAAAAAACATACTCAAGTACTTGAGAAGGACTAGAGATATTTTTTTTATATATGGTGGATCTAATTTAAAACTGGAAGGTTATACTGACTTCAGTTTTCAATCTGATTTGGATGATAGCAAATCCATATCTGTATATGTATTCACCCTATATGGTAGAGTAGTAAGTTGAAAGAGTTTCAAACAGCAAACTGTTGCTGACTCAGTCACTGAGGCTGAGTACATTGTTGCTAGTGAGGCTGCTAAGGAAGCCGTCTGGATGAAGAAGTTCATCTCAGAATTAGGTGTGGTCTAGGGATTGAACAACCAGTGCCCTTTTATTGTGACAATACTGGGACAGTTGCTCAAGCCAAGGAACCGAGGTCTCATCATAAGTCTAAGTACATCCTAAGATGGTTCCACCTCACTCAAGAGATAATCGAAAGACGCGATGTGATCATGGAGTGAGTTGATACTAAGAACAATATAGCGGACCCATTCACTAAGACCTTGTCATTAAAGCAATTTGACAGTCACTTTGATTGCATGGGCACAAGTATAGAGACGATTGATTTTAGTACAAGTGAGAGATTGAAAGAATAGTATCCTACAAGCCAATTACATATGGGATACGATCGAGTCTTTTTTATAATTTATCTTCTAAACTCATGTAATTGATATTGTTATTAAACAAAATAGGCTTCTCGATTCATTATATGCTGCATCTTATTATTATTTTTAAGATTATAATGAACCCCATAGGTCTGGGCAATAGTTTTAGGGCCGTGATGAGCTCATGCTAGCGAGACCTAAATATTTGATAGCCATAACCTAAAATATTTTTAATCATTGGTTCATTAAGTCGGAGATCAATAATACCGGTAAGACTGGCATGTCCTATATATGCTCAGTGATGAGGATGGTTGATCTCACAACCTCTTGTATGGTGATACTAATACAAGGATGTGGGTGCTCATTAGAGAATGAGTTTACTGAATAGACCTACGAGAGAATATCTGATAGAGTCTTATTTATATGTCAGCTGATAATTCTCTAGTGGAAGTTGTGTAAGTGATCCTTTGACCTGAGATCCCTATAGTATCTTGTGTACATGAGTTCATATTTTGGTTCACTTCCTAACTTGATTCTTTAATCCTTATGTGGGGTGTTTTGAATGTGGAGGAGTGTGCATGAAGGTTGTGAGTGATCAATAAGGGATCAGTCACTCCTAATAAGGAGAGTAAATATTCTATGTGATCTCATAGGTTGATAATTCTAAAAGTTTTTGGCCAAAACAGGATGATAATTAGAAAGAGAATTCTAATATATCATCAATTGAATCATCATCTTTTGATCGAGATACATTTAAATAAGTAATTGAGTTTGACATGATTCTATGTCCACAGCTCATCTGGGATGTTATTTGACTAAAAGATTGAATTGTACAGTAACTTGCTACTGAAGGATATTTTGATAATTTCTATCAAATTTTATTTCTTTCGGATAGTCATGACATATTGCTAGATGTCAATCTTGACTTGTGGATTCGTTAGAATTAAAAAAGTTTAATTCAAAAATTAATTAAGAAGAGTTCTAATTAATTGGGACTCTTGAGCTGACCTAATCTGATCGGATTAGGATTAAGTCAAGAGTCTGTGTCCACTGCTGGCTAGATTGAGAACTCAATGGGTTACACACTTTAAAATTTGATCTTGATCTAATTTAATTAAAAATTAGTCTAAATCTTAAGGGTTAATTTGATATGCTAGCACATTGTGTTAACCAAAGTTCCTAATTAGGTTAAGTTCAAAGTGTTTGTGCTAAACTGAACCTGTTGCCTTTGACCTGATTGGATTGGATCTATTTTAATTGGACTCTTATCCAACTTAAAAAAAATTTCAAGTATGGAAGGAGACCTCCATGCCACTCAAATTTTATGCCAAAAAATTAATGCCGCCACCTCTATTTTAGCGTCAAGAAGAGGAAGAGTCCTTCCTTAAGACTCTTAACCATCTCATCGATTTCTTCTGTTTCGTTAATTATCACATGCCAAAATTTAATAAGAAAATTATAAGCTATAGAAGAGGAAGAATCCTTCTGTGTGAAGCTTCTTCTGCACTACTTAATGCACTGAAGAATTAATTCTCCACATGAAGAAGTGGAGCGCCAAGAGTTGGTGCCCCTTGGGTCTTCTTGATGTCCCTTCTTTATCTATTTATATGGGGCATCTCATATGGGATAAGGGATAAATTTTGGTGAAAAATCAAAGGCTTTTAGTGTGTGATAAGAGAGAAAAAATTTGAAAAAAATCCGAGGAAAAGAAAAAAAAAATTGGGAGGAAAAAATAGAGAGGATGGTGAGAAAAATAGCAAGTGTTGTGAGCTTGTCCTAGGGTTTAATTTTTCTATATGTTAGAGCACAAAATTAAATCCTAGATTGAAAGACTTCTAGACAAAATTCTCTTGGCATGATTCTAGTGGTGAAATCGAAGGTAATTGGATGTTGGTGCGATCGTTCTTCGAGTTCGAAGTTGACAATGTTCTTGTGAAGAAAAAGCTGCGGTAGTGCACTGATTGGGAAGGACCTTGATCAATTTTTGTATAGATCACCATTAGAGGGCTTCTATTTTGGAGTCTCATGGAGATCATCTTCTTATCATACTTTTCATTGGAGAAAGTATAAGTTTCTATCTCGTTGCATGCTTGATTTTATTTTGTTTGATATCTACGAGGTGATTCTAGAGTTTGGATTTTGGTTCGATAGTTTTAATTATTAAAGTTTTCAATATGTATGTTTAAAAATTTTTAAAATTCACATTCCACTGCATGATTGAAACCTAACAACTGATTTACTCGAAATATTGTTCAAAATATAACAGGTAGTCTCAAGGGCATAACCCCAAAAAGAGATCGACAAACTCGCAAACCCCATCATGGATGGAACCATATCTAACAGAATTCGATTCCTCCTTTCAGGAGGTGCTCATTATGAGAGAATTTTATTCTCTTCTAGATATGTCAAAAACTCACTGAAAAGGTATTCACCTTTTTGATCATACCAAAGAGTTCTAATACTCTTCTCAATTTATTTTTCTAGTTCATTATGAAATCATTTGAACATTTCAAATGATTTAAATTTGTACTTCATATGGTAGATATACTCATACCTCGATAGATCGTCGGTAAATATAATGAAGTAATAGTATCCTCATCTAGTACCTATGTTCATAGGTCCACATACATCAGTATGTACTAGACCTAGAACATCACGTTCTTGTTCATCTTTTTTAGTAAAGGGTGACTTGGTCATCTTACAAGAAATTAGGACTCATAGGATAGTAATGATTCACAATTATTAATCTCAAGAATTTTCTTTTTAGTTGATCTGTTATCCTATTCTCATTTATATGACTGAGCCTACAATGCCAAAGTTAGGCATCTATGACATTATCTATTTTAGGATGTTTGTTTAATATGTATATTACACTAACAGACTGTGATATCATGTTTCAATTGTCCATACATAATAGTGACACCATTCATAATGATATCACATAAATTTTTTTTATTAAAAAATTATGACCATCCTTGGCCAAAAAGGCCTATGGAAATAACATTCATAAGGAAAGATGGATAATAATGACAATCATTTAAAATAATGACATTTGAATTGAGAATAAGCTGAAGTTTTTTTATAGCTAGAACTGGAACAGCTCTTCCATCTCCAATATTCAAGAATCGTTCATTCTTCTCAAATTTTTTACTAACCTGAAGTTCCTGCAATGATTTACAGATATGAATCAGACTTCCAGTATCAATATCCAAGTAGTGGTATCGGAGAGAAATTAAAAGATATTATCATATAAGTACCTTGTCCAACAATCCTTCACTAATTTCTCTTCTTAGGCTTGTTTAGATCAAGAAAAGCTAGATATAGAGGACAATTCCTCTTTCAGTATCTCAGCTTTTTACAAAAGAAGCATTCTATCTGACTATGATCTGTCTTAGACTGATTAGTTTGATTGAGCTTCGAAGTCCTAATACGATACCACTGCATTGTACTTATCTTCCCTCTCTTAGAGGAATGATGTCCTATTGAAGACAAATCCTCAAGCATGCCAAAAAATTTATTCAATATTTGAAGCATCTCTTTCACCTGAGCATCATCGAATTTACAATTAAATTTGTCACTCATAGGAGCCCTTATTATGTAACGTACTATCATACAGTCATTGAGTCACTTCTAATAAGTATCTTCTAACTATCACAATAGCATTGGGAGCTGGTACTTTAGGTGTTGGATCTATAATCACATAAAGGATCTTTTTATGTTTGAGAACTATTCTCGACTTTCGATACTAGTTATCAAAATTTGGTCTTATAAGCTTATCACGGTCCAACAGTGAGCGGAGCGATAAATTACTAGCCATCACTAAAAGAAAAAATATTAAGATCTATTATTATATTAATTATTTAATCTTAAAGATTTGAACTTTAGTCTAAAGATCCTCCCACTATTTTATACGAATTGGTAGCTTCTACCTTCAATTCGAGGAATTACCTTAATTCCTTAGCCGATACTGGAATCCACACAAACTACATACGAGCCCGACTATGGCCAATCAACCCATGTACATCTATGGATAGGTTCTTAACCAATTATTTTTTCAAACAACTTCTAGTAATTAATTTTGCCTTAGGTTTTATTTCAGTAGGCTAGGGCCTCCACTGAAAGTCCTAGTTAGGTCCAACCATTAACATGACCATACTCAGCCCATCTAACCAACAAATGATCAGGCCTGACTATAGTCGGCCAATCTAACCATCCACCAGAGAAACACGATCGAGTTATCATATAATGGATGATAATTTCAATATCCAAAATAAACATCAGGCCTATGGGTCTGCAATGCTTACCTAGACTATTAGAACCATTATAACCCACCTTAATGGGAAGCTGTGATCTAGTTATTCCCATAAGTAGCTCATTTTATGGATCGAATAATTTAAAAGATTTGGTTAATGATTTGATAAGCAATTGATCGACGAGTCATAAATCCTCCCACTGACTTTACCAAGTCATAAAAAGAACTAGACAAGCTGGTCCCTTGGACTAATGAGTCTAAATCCTCCCACTAACTTCATCAAATTAAGAAGAGTATTAGAGACAAGCTGGTCCAAGGGTACTTAAATCAATCGAACAGATTTTATGATTTAAGAATGGGAGAAAAAATCGACCAGCAGTCAAAAATCCTCCCTGAATTGGACCAGAGACAAGCTTGGTCAAGGGATATCTAAATTAGTCACACTTATTTATCTTAATAGCATGAGTCAGCTCGAATCAATTAGTGATCTAATCAAAATATAATCTATCAAATTAGTCAGATAAGTGAGATCGATGGGAGGATCTGTCTCAGCTTGCCTTAAACCCCATTGAAATGATCAGATAAGCGGACTGTCAATTAAAAACCACCAGTCATATTATCAAGCAATATTATCAAACTTATCTTATATACCAATTGATTGATTAGTTTCGATTCGATCAACCAAAAGACATGGGCTAAACCATTGAGCCATGATCTGATCCATTTGGTATGGTCAAAAATATGGACTTGATCAAGCTATAACTATTGAGATTGATTTAGAAAAATTCTGACCTAATCTAATTCAACTCTTGATTAGATTTAATTAATTTCTCTAATTAGTCCATATTTATTTCTAACCCTAGATCTAATCCAGTTAGAAGATCTGATCCAAACTAACCCACAGTCCAAACGGTTTATGAAGTGTTTTAGCATCTTCAATTCTTAAATCTAGATTACTTAAGTCCAAATTAAGTATGTAAAATGTGTATTTCAATTTGTAGAATTATTTCATCAGAGTTTCATGTGAAGCATACCATATGTTCTATATCATGAAAATTAATTTTCATATCTATATTTAACAATTAAATATATATAAATATGATCTAAACTTCATATATACATCACATGTATCATGAGTATTTTTAGATCACTACTAATTACATCTTTTACAACATGCAATTCAGATGTTAAAATCTAATTTTTAGATCTATGTTTAACAATTAAATATATATCAATTTGATCTAAATCTCATACATACATCACATGTATCATAGCAATATTCAGATCAATTCAAGTAACATCATATATAACATACGATTCGGATCTTAAAATAATTTTTATATTTGAATTTATCTCATTAAAATTGTAACGAATCATGATATATTTTAGATCTAATCTAAATATATTCATGATCAAAATAATTTTAAATTTTTTTTCACTATTCTTCTTCATGAGACTTGATCATAGTGGCACTCCTACACATCATAAGAGAACTTGTCGAATGGGTAAAAGAGAGACTCAATCCCTACTTTTTCTTATGATCGGATAGCTTGGTGATCATCTCAATTCGAGTACTGAGCTACTAAGATTAAAAATTTAATTTTTAAAATTAATTACATCTACCCATGCAATAAACAAAAATCAAGCGTGCACACATATGAATATAATCATATCATATATATCATGCATCTAATCTAATTAGATCACATCATCATATAATGTTGTAAATTAATTTTAGATCCAAGCCTACTTTTATATAGTATATAAAATATTAATTTTAAATCTGAATCACTTAAAAAAATAATTCAAATACACACATGAATGCATGAAAATTAAAATTCTGGTTAGATTCAATTTGATGTTGTATAGAGTTTTGCTTAAAATCAGATCTGAAAATCTATCAAAATAGATTCAATTCAGATCTTGATTAAGTCTAACTTTCAATCCAAAATAATACCATAAAAATTTTATTAAAATAAATTTTAATTTGATTGTTATTTCAATAAAAATCTGCATCAAAAGAATTCTATTATAACAGATTTATAAGAACCTTCAATCAACTATTAATTTAATTCTTAAAATCTTGATCAAAATCAGATCATAAATTTTATATTAATAGGTCTAAATCAGACTTAATATCTAACATAAAAATCTTATCATATATCACATACATACATATCAAAAAAATTAATCTATGCATCCATATATCAGCTTGGCTCTGATACCAGTTGAAGGGAATATTCATCTGATCCGATCGGATGGTCAGGGTGCATCTAAAATTTTTTTTATAATTCACTATCATAATATTTTTCTTTTACGTGAAATGCAATAGAATAAAAAATAAAATTTTTAGGAGATTCTCGAATCCAATACCTCACGAGGCCTGAAAGCACAGGCCCTCTACTTCGCACACACGTCAGGCTCTATAGGAAAGAGGGATGAGGCCCTGCGCATCAATCTTCAGAAGGAAAATGAGGGGAAGGATGAGATCTCATCTCATAGCAAGGGAGGTGCCCGAATAGGGAGTCTTCACGCCATCACATGAGAGACTCCACATGCCATGAAAAAAAGGGAAGCCTTTTTTTGTTTGCCACAACAACCTCTTCTCTTTTCATTGTGTGGTTATTTCCTCCTTTTATACATGATGTCTCATATATCTGATCAAGTCCTAATCAATTTAGGACATGTAATTCAATCCAAATTGAACTAGTTATAACCTTATCCAACTAGCGAACCAAATAAGAAAGAAAAGGGAGAGTGCCACATCTACTCACGTGAGATCCCTTCACGTGTGTCCTCCTCTTGGGTAGAAAAAAAAACCAGTGCTCCTTTCCTTTGATCAGCCAATATATAAGAGAGAGTCCTTGGTTCATGGAACTCTTTAGTTCTAAACTAAATGGGCTCAAAATTTACTCGTTTTGGATCCGATTCGAACCAGATTCGAAAAGCCTGTTAATCCTAATCTAATTAGGATTCTGATCCAAGTTTAACTTAAATTTTTAATCCAATTAATTCTTAATTAAATCAAATATAATCTAAAATTAATTAAGATATAAATTGACTCTCTTATAAATCCATTGGATCATTGATCAGATCATTATCATCTTCGAAATTAAACCTAAACCTCATGTCTAGTGCTAGCTAAACATAGTCAACTTGTTTAATTCCGTATGACCTCTAACTTAATTTTTAGTTAAGCTAATTTATTTATTCAGTCAAGTCATGTACTTCTAAATTAAACTCATAGATTTGGATCAATTCTTTTCTACTTTGTCTGACTTTGTGCGTGACTCCATAGATTCGAACACTAAGCTAGTAGCATAGAAAACTATTTTCTATACTAATCAAAATAATCATCTAGTAATAGCTCCCGATGTCCAAATAGATCAAATATTTGCAAGATAATATTTAAGAACCATAAAATATAGTTACTGTATAATTCATCCCTTTGACTCTGAATGCTCAAGATAACCTAGGATTTAGCTGTCAATCCTGGATTAGTCATCCACATTGTATTTCAATCTTTTTCAAATCCTATGATCTATCATATGGATTGTCCCAACTAAGTTTTTACTCAATTAAAATATAGTAATGCATCAACTCCTAAAATACAGAAGGGTCAATCCCATCTTGATCTACACACCGACTACCACAAGACTTGACTGTGCTCAGAAATGTTCCATCACTGAATTAGAAATTCAAATAGTCCGGTACCAAAGCACAGTGAATTGCTTGTAAGTCACCATGGTGATCTCAGATCAGAGAGATACTTATGTCCATATTTTTTACGAGCTGCTCTTAACAGCAAAGTACTTCAAAGGTGAGTCACTTGTACAGTGATGATGTACTCTTACATCTCACTTGTATGTCATACTAGTATCTCCACACTCCTTGATTAAGAGGACAACCAACTTATATGACACACAATGACCTATACTCGATAAAACATCATCATCCTTTAATGACGTATCATTTGATCCCAAATATGTTTAAAAAATATTCGATAAATCCTCCTTTATCGATTATCATATAGTTTTAAGGATTTTATCACAACACATGAGTTCTACCAAGGAAGATGTATACTTTGTGATAAATAATGTCAAATAATTTTTATTAATTTATAATTTATATATAAATTATAAAGAACACAATCGTCCAACGATTGACTTTAGGATGCATTTCCTAACACCCATAAAGATCATTTTTTCTTACCCTTTATTGATCAAATCCTGAAAAGACTAGTTGGCTAATAATATTTTTGCTTTTTAGATGGATACTCAGGATACAATCAGGTAGCAATCTACCTAGGAGATCAGGAAAAGACCACCTTTGCATGCCCCTACAGAACCTGTACTTTTCATAAAATGCCTTTTGGACTGTGTAATGCACCCACGACCTTTCAAATGTGCATGATGTCAATATTTTCGGATATGATAGGAGATTTCTTAGAGATTTTCATAGATGATTTTTTAATTTTTGGAGAATCTTTTGAGAGTTGTCTCACCAATTTGAAAAGAATGTTAAAATAATGCATTGAAGCCAATCCAATTTTAAGCTGAAAGAAGAGCCATTTTATGATTCAAGAGGAGATCATCATAGGGCACATTATGTCAAAGAGAGGGATTGAGGTTGATTGAGTAAAGGTTGAACTGATTTCTAAACTTCCTCCACTCACTTTGGTCAAATAAATCCAATCTTTTCTTGGCCATGTAGGATTCTACTGTCGCTTCATCAAAGATTTTTTCAAAATATCTCATCCTTTGTGTAATCTACTCGCTAAGGATGTTCTTTTTAATTTTGATAAAGAATGTCTTAAGTCTTATGAGTTTTTAAGAGAAGCTGTGACCAAAGCCCTAATCATCCAACCTCCAGACTGGTCACTATCTTTTGAGATCATGTGCAATGCTTCAGATTTTGCTATAGGAGCTGTCTTGGGCCAAAGGGTAAACAAATATTCCGTAGTGATTTATTATACTAGTAGAACTCTGAATGAAGCTTAAATGAATTATACCACAACCAAGAAAGAGTTACTAGCTGTAGTGTTTATCTTAGAGAAGTTTCGATCATACTTGTTAGGATCAAAAATCATAATTTATTCAGATCATATGGCTTTGAGATATCTACTCTCAAAGAAAGATGCTAAACCATGATCGATTAGATGGATCTTACTGCTATAAAAATTTAATATTAAAATTTGAGTTAAGAAGGGATCTAAAAATATTGTAACAGATTACCGATCTAGGATCCTAGTTGAAGATTGTGAAGCTGCATCAATTGAAGAATCTTTTTCGGATGAGCAACTTCTAGCAGTTTCACACACAAAAGCTCCTTGATTTGTAGATATTGTTAATTACTTAGTAGTTGGATAAATTTCTGATGACTGGTCTAAGAATGAAAAGGATCGATTTTTTACTCAAATCAAGTATTATTTTTGAAAAGATTATAAACTTTTTCAAATTTGTGCTAGTCAAATCATTTGTAGGTGTGTTTCTGAATCTAAACAATTGAGTATCTTACTATTTTGTCACACTCTTGCTTGTGGAGGAATTTTTTGATGGGAGAATTGATTTCATGGGATCCTTTCCACCTTTCAATGATTTTGAATACATTTTGGTGGCCGTCAATTATGTTTCTAAATGAATTGAGGCAATAGCAACATGAACCAATGATCATAAGGTAGTCATAAAATTTATTCAAAAGAATATATTTTCTAGGTTCAGATTTCCATGTGTTATCATTATCTTTTCTAAAAATTTTTTTAAGATAAATGGTCAAAAATTGAAACCATATGTTGAAGAGATATCACTAAATCGAACCATTGATCAAGTAGCATTAATAGACCCACGCTACATTGAGCTACATTGTGTCTGGCTGAAAACGATAAACTTAGTACTCCTGGAAGGCAACTCAAATCTTTGTATTTTATATTTATCTTTCTTTTCATTTTTTTAGAAATCTGACTTGTATCTAGCTGTAGACGGTAAACTTAGCACTTGTTGGGAGGTAACTCATTATTTATTTTCTTTATTTGAAAAAAAATTATAACCTTTTTATTGATGATGAGCTCCTTTTCTCAGATTGTTTCTCTCCCTATACCTTTCATTTCGTTCTCATGGTTTGAATTTATTTTTTTAATTTATTTATACCATTAGAAACAATAGTATTTAAGTTGGGGGGTAGGAAATTTTTTTTAAAAAATTTTTGATAGTATTTTGGAAAACTCTTTGCAAAAGTCTTTTGAACTTTAAAAGAAAACTTTTCTCTTGAATAAATCATATGCCAAGAAAAAAATCTTGAGCAAAATAGACTAGAAAAAAAAATGATAAAGTTAGAAAGTATTTGCCAATGATTGTAGTGAGTCAAGAAGTAGACTAGTTAGTCAGACTTTTAGTATCCTACTTATATCACTTAAAGGTTATCAGCACATTCAATTGTACATACACACTGATAAGGCAAAGTAGGTGTTGATTGTAAGGCCAACTGAAGATTCAATTATCACTTAAAATTGATAATTGATATACACTCCAATTAAAAAAAATTGAATTTGAGGAAAGAGCTATCTACCTAAAATAAAAGTGCAAAATATAAAGTATATATGGATTGTCCTAAGCTTAGTAACCAGATCTCTACACCTAAGTCAAGTGTGAAGATTCACGTCAAACGATGGAGGAAAGGCTAGGATGCTCAGCACTAAAAAAAAAAGAGAAATGTAGTGTGAAAGCTATCTTAATTCATGAGTTTAATTTGGGGGTATATAAAAAATTAACCAAAATAGGTACTAAGAGAAGATATATTTGTCCTTCATAAGTAGCATCCAAATACTAAGTTAGTCATCACAAACATGTGCTGTAGATCTTTTGATGCATTCTAAGAAAGTTTCTGATTGTACTGACAATAAAATTTACTTCTAAAACTCAATACTTATTTAGTAAATATTTGCTAAAACTTTTTGATTTTTAATTCTAGATCTACTTTTGTGAAAGAGGATCTTAATGAAACATGGTGATACTTTTATTGCATTGCTAAAGGACTAGCAATGAGTAAGTTTAGGGGTGTGATAAGTCATATATGTGTACATTTATTTTAAGTATTTTAGATAATTAATGGTGCTAACATCTCTTAGAAATCTTAATTTTATAAATAAATTAGATTTTTTATAAAAATAAATAAATTTAAAAAATAAAATTAGAGCATATTTATAAAAAAATAGATGTCAAGCTGATTGATCAATCTAAGCATTAAATTAAATTCACACTCATTAAAAATTTAATAAAAATTTAAGTTATATTTTTTCCTATTCGACAGGCATAAAATTGGAGCAAAACAGAACCAAAATCAAGCAAAATCATCCAAAACTTAATTTAAAATGACCTTCGATGCATGGTGGACCAGTCACTCAGTTCACGAGTGATCCACAGAATAGGGCATAACTCACAGCTCGATCCATAGGCCCCACAATGTCAGGTTCTTGGGCGGTGAATAAGAATAGGAGCCACTAGTTTTTATCATGATGTATGGGCGATGGTTGGCTTCTGCGCGCTATCGAACAGCTGAGAGGCATTTTGCATGGGATCGGACAGTCCTAGTCATTGCAGGTAGGAGAACTGAAACTAATTTGCACGATCTGATGGCCATGCTTTGATCCGATAAAAGATCCAACGATCCACAATGATGCTGACCATCATAAGGAGATGAACGATGATTTTTGGGCTGATCTGGAGCATTGATGCGAGATCTGATGATCAAAAATAGAGGATGTGGGATAGACACAAATTTGAAGGCTTTTGGGACTCTATCTTCTATCAGAAAAAGGAGAAAAAATTCACTACAAATAAGGGGGTCCGAAAACAAGAGAATAAGCAGAAAAAAATAGAAAAGTTGATAGAAAAATAAGAGAAAATTAAGAGAAATGTAGGGATCCAAAGAGAAGAAGAATAGAAGTCCAATTTGCTCTAAGGAGTTTGAAGAAAAAAGAAGAGGCCATCAAACATCTTCTCAATGAGGCTGCCCCAATCTCCTTCCAATCTTTGTTATAGTTTTATTTTATGTTATTATTTTTTTAAATTTTTTATAATTAAATTTTACTTTTAATTAATAAAAATTTTATTTTTATATATTTTTAAATTTTTATCTTTTATTTTTATTACAAGTAGAAGCTAGGATCTAGAAAATAGATCTTAGTATCAGATTTATTTTTTATACTTTTAATTTTTATTTTCTAACTTAAATTACTTTCCTCAAATTTTTTTATAAAAATTAAAGTTATCAAATCGAAGCACTGTCATCTCTTTGGATTCGATCCGACTCACTATTCTCTATATGTTTTTAACTTTTTTTAAGAAGTTGGATTTAAACTGATAATTATGATGTCCTAACGACAATATCATGAGATATCAAATATTTGCAAAATAATATTCAAGAACCTATGCATATGATTACTACATAATTCATCTTTTTGACCTTAAATGCTTAAGGATGACCTAGAGTTAAACTGTCAACCCTGAATGAGTCATCCACATTGTATTTCAATCTTTCACATCCATCACATGGATTATTTAGGCCCAAATTTTACTAAATTAAATATGATGATGTATTAACTCCTGTAATTCAGAGGTATCAATCTCATCTTGATCCATGTACAGACTTCGTAAGTACTTGACTATATCCAATAGCCTTCCATCACTGTATTAGAAATACAGGTAGTCCAACACCAAAGTATAGTGAGTTGCTTGCAAGTCACTATAGTGATCTCATGTCTAAGGGACACTTATATCCATACGCTTCGCAAGCTGATCTTAATAGCAGGCACTCTATAGGTGAGTCACTTATTCGATGATGATGTACTCCTACATCTCACTTGTATGCCATACCAGTGTCTCCATACTCCTTAGTTACGAAGACAATCAATCTATATGGCACACAATGACCTACACTCGATAAACGTCATTGTCTCTTAATGACGTATCATTTGATAGCGAATATATTTAAGAACTATTCGATAAATCTTTCTTTATTAATCATATATAATTCTAAAGACTTCATCACAACATGAGAGTTCTAATAAGGAAGATGTACACCTTGTGATGAAAAAATCAAAATAACTTTTATTCATTCATAATTCATACACAAATTACAAAGAGCACAATCATCCAAATGACTGACTTTAGGACATATTTTCTAACAACTTTTATTTGGACTAAAGCCATTCAGTATAGTATCTAATACCCATTTTCTATTTGTGTTTGTTGAACTCTTTAATTTTGAGGGCTTTAGTAAATAGATTAGTCAAGTTCTCCTTTTTGTCGATCCTCTGAAGGTCGATGTCACCTCGATTCATGATCTTTCAGATAAGATGAAAGCGACATAGAATATGCTTTGTTCTCTAGTGAGACTCGATTCTTTCACTTGAGCTATGACTCCAGTACTGTCGCAGTACAGCAGAACAAGACCATCAATGAAGGGTGTCACTCCAAACTCGCTGATAAACTTTCACAATCAGATCACTTTTTTGGCAGCATCGGATGCTGCAATGTATTCTGTCTTGCATACTGAATCGGCTATGATATGCTGTTTGAAACTTTTTCAGTAGATCGCTCTTCCATTCAGGGTAAACACATAATCTGATATGCTCTTATTGTCATCATGATCTGACTGAAAACTAAAATCAGTATATCCCATAAGTTTCAAGTCAGTGTCTCCATAGATAAGCCATTGGTCCTTATTATTTTTTAAATACTTAAGGATTATCTTTACAATCTTTCAATGATTCTCATTTGAATTAGACTGGTACTTACTACCCCTAGTGAATATGCCATATCTGACCTCATATATATAACGGTATATATGATAGTTCCTACTACTGAAGCATATGTGATTGTACTCATACACTCTCTTTCTTATGGAGTTGTCGGATAATTCTTCTTGGAGAGAGTAATTTCATGACCCATCGAAAGATGCCTTTTTTGAAATTCTCCATGCTTAACTATTTCAGCATGGTATCTATGTACATGGATTGGGACAATCCAAGCAGCCTCTTAGATCTATCCCTATAGATTTTCATCCCTAGGATGTAGGATGCTTCTCCCAAATCCTTCATAGAGAACTGTGAAAATAGCCAAAGCTTTATATTTTGTAAAGCAGGAACGTCATTCTCCATTAATAGTATGTCATCCATATACACTATAAAAAAGATGACTACAGAACTATTAGCCCATTCATAAATGTATGGTTCTTCTTCATTTCTAACGAAGCTATACATTTTGATCATCTTATCAAAATGCATATTCCAACTCCAAGATACCTGCTTCAATCCATAAATGGATCTCTGAAGCTTGCACACCTTTGATTCTTCTGTGAACATGAACTTTTCAAGTTGTATCATATGTACCTTTTCTTTTAGCTCTCTATTAAGGAATGCAGTTTTGATATCCATTTGTCAGATCTTATAATCAAAGTGTGCTGAGCATAATTCGGATGGACTTGAGCATTGCCACAGGAGAAAATATCTCATCATAATCAATATCATAATGTTGACGATATTCCTTAGCAACCAAATAGACTTTATAAATCTCAATCTTTCTGTCTGCACTCCTATTCCTTTTAAATATCCATTTACATCCTATGGGTTTAATCCATTTGGGTAGATCAATAAGTATCCATACACTATTGATCTCCATGGACTCCATCTCGAATTTTATGACCTCAAACTATTTCTTAGAGTCAGGCCTATGCATGGCATCCATGTTGGCGATCAGATCCTCATCGTTCTCATCGAGTTCAACAAGATCACCATCTCGGATCAAGAAATCATAGTATCTGTCTGACTGACATGGTACTCTATCCGATCTTCTTAAAGGTGCCTCAACAATGGGCTCCAGATTTGATCTAATCAAATCCGATTCTATATTTTCACTAGTCTGTGTTGGTTCTTCTACCTATCGAACTTTATCAAGTTCAATCTTAAAGGTATTAGTTCCTTCACTAAAATTTTTTTTTTCAAAAAGACTGTCTTATTGCTGACGAACATCTTTTGTTATTCAGCAAGGTAGAAGTAATATGCTCTAGATTCCTTGATGTACCCTACAAACAAGCACTTATCAAACTGAGGTCCAAGCTTATCAGTCTGCAAATATTTGACATAAGCTAGACAACTCCAAATCCTAAGGTGAGAGAATGTGGGCCTATGTCGAGCCCATATCTCATATGATATTTTTGTGATCGATTTGCTCAGAATATTATTCAGAATATAGCACACAGTCTCAAAAGCATAATCCCAAAAAGAGATCGACAGACTCGCAAACCCCCCATGAACCGAGCCATGTCTAACAAAGTTTGATTTCTCTTTTTTGACATCCCATTATATTGTAGTGTCTTTGAAGGGATCCTTTGTGAAGGAGTCCCATTCTTACCTAGATAAGTCAAAAACTCATTGGAAAGGTATTCACCTCCTCGATCTGATTGAAGAATTTTAATACTCTTTTCAATTTATTTTTCAACCTCATTATGGAATCATCTGAATATTTCAAATGATTCAGATTTATGCTTCATAAGGTAGATGTATCCATACCTTGATAGATCATCAGTAAATGTAATGAAGTAGTAATACCCTCCTCCGATGGCTATGTTCATAGTTCCACATACATCACTATATACTAGACTTGAACATCACTGGCTCGCTCATCCTTTTCAATAAAGAGTGACTCGATCATCTTTCTAAGTAGACAGGACTCACAGGTCAGCAATGATTTACAATCATTGATATCGAGAATTTTCTCTTTAGCTAACCTGTTTATCCTATTCTTATTTATATGAGTAAGCCTACAATGCCAAAGATAGGCATCAATGATATTATCTTTTCTAGGACGTTTGTTCGATATGTACATTATACTAACAGACTGTGATAAAATATAAATATTATGTTTCAATTATTCACACATAACTGTGACATCATTCATAATGATACCACTAAAATCTTGCTTTATTGAGAAGCTATAATCCTCTTTGGCTAAAAAGCCTACAAAGATTACACTCATAAGGAATGATGGATAATAATGACAATCATCTAATATAATGACATTTGAATTAAGAGCAAGTTGAACTTTTTCTATAGCTAAAACTAGAACAGCTCTTCCATCTCCAATATTCAGGAATCGTTCGCTCTTCTCAAATTTTCTACTAATCTAAAGTCTCTGCAACAAATTACAGATATAAATTAGATTTTTGGTATCCAATACCCAGGTAATAGTATCACAAACAAAAAAAAGACAAAATATTATCATATAAGTACCTTATCCAGTAATTTTTTGCTGATTTCTCTTTTTAGACCTGTTCAGATCAAGAAAAACTAGATACAAAGGATAATTCTTCTTTCAGTGCCCTAGCTTCTTGCAAAAGAAATATTTTGTCTGATTCTGATCTACTTTAGACTGGTTAGTTTGATTGGGCTTAAAAGTCCTAGCACAATACCTATGCACCATCCTTTTCTTTCCTCTCTCAGAGGACCAATCCCTGTTGAGTATAAATCTTCAAGTTTGCCAAAAGACTTGTTCAACATTTAAAGCATCTCCTCCGATAGAGCATCATCAAATTTATAACTAAATTCATCACTCATAGCAGCTCTTATTATGCAACATACTATCGTACAGTCATTGAGCCACTTTTGATAAGTATCTCCAACCATCGCATCAGCATTGAGAGCTGATACTTCAGGTACTGGATCCATAATTACATATAGGATCTTCTCGTGCTCGAAAACTATTCTCAACTTTCGATATCAATTATCAAAATTTGATCCTATAAGCTTGTCACTGTCCAATAGTGAGTGGAGCAACAAATTACTAGCCATCCTAAAAAAAAAATAAAAATCTATTAGTATATGAATTATTTAATTCTAAAGATTTGGACTTTAGTCTAAAGATTCTTCCACTATTTTATATAAATTGGTAGCCTCTACCTCTAATTCGAAAAATTATTTTAATTCCTTAGAGAATACTAGAATTCACATAGACTACATATGGGCCCAAGTAAAACTCTGGCTAACCCACGTGTATCCATGGGCAGGTTCTTAACCAATTGTTTCTCCAAATAATTTCTAATAATGATTTTGTCCTAGATTCCTTTTCAGTAGGCTATGGACTCCATTGAAAGTTTCGGTTAGATCTAACTATTAACATGAGCATGCTTAGTGAATCTAAGAAATGAATGATCAGGCTCAAGTAGAGCTCTGACTAACCCAACCATTCATTAGATAATACACTAGAATTATCATATAATGAATGATAATTTCAATATCCAAATGAACACCAGGCATAGAGCACCTACAATGTTTACCTAGATTATTGGACCCATTACCATCCACCTTAACATTATCATTTTAAAGATCTAATAATTTAGAAGATTTGATTTTAATAATTTGACAAGTAATTGACCAGCGAGTCTTAAATCCTTCCACTGACTTCACCAAGTCATAAAGTGGACTATAGACAAGCTGGTCTAAGGCACCTAAGTCGAACTGATTTAATAATTTGAAAATATGAGAAGAGATCAATCGACAAGTCATAAATTCTTCCACTGACTTCACCAAGTCATAAAGAGGATTAGAGATAAGTATGATCTAGAGACACCTAAATCAGTCACATTAATTTACCTTAATGGCATGGGTCAGTTTGAATCATGTAGTGATCTTATCAAAATATAATCTACCGTATTGGTCAAGTAAGTGAGATTGATGAGAGAATCTACCTCAACTTGTCTTAGACACCATCGAAATGGTCAGATAAGCAAACTGCTAATTAAAAACTATCAATCATATTGTCAAGTAATATTGTCAAACTTACCTTAGACACCAATTGGTCAATTAGTTTCGGTTTGATCAACCAAAAAACTCAGACTAAACCATTGAGCCATAATCAAATATATTTGGTATGGTCAAAAATATGAACTTGATCAAGCTACAACCATTGAGATTGATCTTAGAAAAATTCTAATCTAATCCAACTCTATTCTTGATTAGATTTAATCAATTTCTCTAATTGATCTATATTTATTTGTAACCCTAGGTCTAACGCAATTAAAAGATCTGATTCATGCTAACCCATTGCCCATCATTTATGAGGTGTCTTAACATCTTCAATTCTCAAATCTAGACTTTTTCAACTTAATTTCAAATTAAATGTATGCAATATGTGTTTC
>NC_026007.2:53456187-53506755 GCF_000442705.2 Elaeis guineensis | reverse complement strand
AGAAAGTTGTTTGAATTAGGTTTTAGGATTGTGAATTGAAGAACCTAAGACACAAATCATAACACATTGGGTTAATGGGTTAGTGGAAATTAGGTCCATTAATTGGGTTAGACCTATGGTTAGATTAAAGATGGACTTAATTAGAGAATTGACTAAATCTAATCAATTGTTGTCTTAGATTAGGTCAAAGATTCTCTAGATCAATTACAATAGTTGTAGTTGGTCAAGTCCATGTCTTTAACGAGAACCAAATGGACTTAATTCTTGGCTAAGCGGTCTAGCACGAACTGTTAGGTTGATCTAATCGAAACTAATTAAACCAGTTGGTGTCTAAGATAAACCAGACCGGTGGTTTTTAATTGGGAGCCCGCTTACCTGGCCATTCATGATGGTGTCTAAGGCAAGTTTTGGCAGACCCTCCCACTGATCGAACTTACCTGGCCTCTTGGTGAAATTATGTTTTGATCGGATCACTTGACTATTCGAGCTGACCCATGTCAGCTAGGTAAATCAGTGTGACTGATTTAGGTGCTCCTAGACCAGCCCTTTTAATGGTCTCCCTTAAGCTGACTTGGTGAAGTCAGTGGGAGGATCATGATAAGCTGGTTCATCTGACCTCATCCTCTATATTATTTAATCCTCTAAAATTATTAGGTCCTTAAAATGATAAAGTTATGGAGATAACTGAGTCATAGCCTCCCATTAAGGTGTTTGATAATGAGTCCATGAAACTCAATAATCATTGCAGACCCAAAGGCCTAGTGCTTGTTGACTAATGGAATTATCACTCATCATATGATGACTTGGAAGTGTCTCTCTAATGGTGGTTAGGTGAGCCAACCAAAGTTGGACTTAATCATTCGTTGGTTAGATACACCAAGTATGATCATGTTAATGGTTGGACCTAATCGGATCCTTACAGTGGAGGCCAAAGCCTACTGATTAGGTTTCTGGGGCAAAATTAAAATTACTAAAAATTATTTAGAGAAACAATTGGTTATGAACCTACCCTTAGATGTACATGGGTTGGCCAACCAAAGTTGGGCTTGTGTGCAGTCTAAGTGGATTCTAGTACCCGCTAAGGAATTAGGGTAATTCCTCGAATTGAAGGTAGAGGCTACCAATTCGAATAAAATAGTGGGAGAAACCTTTTGATTAAAGTCCAAATCTTTAGGTTTAATGAATCAATTACTAATTAGGTTATGGTTCTCCTTTGTGCAAATATGGCCACTTCTCTATCGCTCCGATCATTGTTGGACAATGATAAGTTGGTGGGATCCAACTTCGGTAGCTGGTACCGATAGTTGAAGATAGTCCTGGAGCATGAACGGATCCTATATGTGATAATAGATCCTGCACCTGAAGAGCCAGCTGTCAATGCACGTGGAACAATCAGAGACACTTACCAGAAGTGGCTCAGTGATCGGACCACAGTGCGCTGTATCATGCTGGCTATCATGAGCGACGAGTTCAGTCGCAGATTCGAGACGGCTCAGCCAAAGGATAAGCTTCAAGTGTTGGAGGATGCCTTTGGCACACCCGATGACGTGGAGAGGCACAAGACTAGTTGTGCCATCTTCAACGCCAAAATACGGGATGGAGTCTCTGTCACTGATCATGTATTGTACATGATCAAGCTGATGGAACGATTGAGCAAGCTCGACTTTCCCTTGCATCAGCAGCTTGGGAAAGATGCAATACTGAACTCGCTGCCCAAGTCTTGTCTCCCATTCCTCACTCATTATAGAATGACAAAGCCTGAAGTAAACTATCATGGGTTAATGGGGTTGCTTCAGAACTTTGAGAAGGATCACCAACTCCTCAAGGAGTCGGTGAACTCAGTGAACTCAGTGGGAGGTTCATCTTCTGGTTCTCGACCCTTTGAGAAAGGAAAGAAGAACAAGAAGAAGAAAGTCAAGAAGGTGCAAGTTCAGGCTGGGACATCTGTGCAGAGCCAGACCAAAAAGGTCAAGCCTGATAAGAGTCTATTCTACTGGCAAGCACCCTAGATTAGATAGTGTGTCAGATATCTACTTATGGCACTGTAGGCTAGGTCATATAAATAAGAACAGAATAAATAGGTTGACTCAAGAGGGAATCCTCAAAGTCAATGATTGTGAATCACTTCCAACCTGTGAGTCCAGTCTTCTTAGTAAAATGACCAAGTCACCTTTTACTGGAAAAGGTGAGAGAGCTACTGAGCTCTTGGGCCTAGTACATACTGATGTATGTGGACCCATGAGCACCAGTGCTAGAGGTGGATATTTCTACTTCATAACTTTCACGGATGACCTATCCCGATATGGATATGTCTATCTGATAAAACATAAGTCGGATTCATTTGAAATGTTCAAACGATTCCGAAGTGAAGTAGAAAAACAAACTGGAAAGAGTATTAAAACTCTTCGATCTGATCGAGGAGGAGAATACCTTTCTAGTGAATTTCTCACATATCTAGGAGAGAATGGGATTCTCTCCCAATGGACTCCTCCAGGAACACCACAGCATAATGGTGTGTCTGAAAGGAGGAATCGGACTCTGTTAGACATGGTCCGATCCATGATGGGTTTTGCTAGCTTGCCGATATCCTTCTGGGGATATGCACTCGAATCGGCTTGTTATCTATTAAATAGGGTTCCAAGTAAGTCTGTAATTAAGACTCCATATGAGATATGGACGGGACGTAAGCCAGCACTTTCACACCTTAGGGTCTGGGGGTGCCCGGCCTATGTCAAACGATTAGTCACAGACAAACTTGGACCTAGATCTGACAAATGCTCATTCATAGGGTACCCAAAAGAGATAAAAGGATATTTTTTCTACCATGCTGATGAACAAAAGGTGTTCGTCAGCCTTAAGGCAATCTTTTTAGAAAAGAAGTTCCTTGGTGAAGAAACCATTGCCTCTAAGGTTGAACTTGATGAAGTTCAACAGGTAGAAGGACCGACACCAATAGCTGAACCTGAGTCGGATATGATTAGATCAGATCCGGAGCCCAATATACCGTACCATTAAGGCGATCCGATAGAGTACCGCGTCAGCCGGATAGATACTACGGTTTCTTGATCCGGGACGGTGATCCCATCGAACTTGATGAGAATAATGAGGATCCGATCACCTATATGGATGCTATGCAGAGACCTAATTTTGAGAATTGGCTTGAAGCCATGAAATCCGAAATGGAGTCCATGAAGGTCAACGATGTATGGACATTGGTTGACCCACCTAAAGGGGTTAAACCCATTGGGTGTAAATGGATCTTCAAAAGGAAGAGGGGCGCAGACGGAAAGGTGGAGACCTATAAAGCCCGTCTGGTTGCCAAGGGGTATCGTCAACGTTATGGTATTGACTATGACGAGACATTTTCTCCTGTGGCAATGCTCAAATCTATTCGGATAATGCTTGCAATAGCTGCCCATCTAGATTATGAGATCTGGCAGATGGATGTAAAGACAGCTTTTCTTAATGGAGAGCTGACTGAAGAGGTGTATATGATACAACCTGAAGGGTTTACATCCACAGATGAGTCCAAGGTGTGCAAGCTTCAGAGATCCATTTATGGATTGAAGCAAGCTTCTCGGAGTTGGAACATGCATTTTGATAAGGTGATCAAAACGTATGGCTTCATTAAGAATGGAGAAGATCCCTGCATCTATAAATGGGCAAATGGTCCAGTTGTGGTATTCCTTATCTTGTACGTAGATGACATTCTCTTAATCGAGAATGACATCCCCGCACTACAGGGAATAAAAGTTTGGTTGTCATCACAGTTCTCCATGAAGGACTTGGGTGAAGCATCCTACATCCTAGGGATGAAGATCTATAGGGATAGATCTAAAAGGATGCTTGGGTTATCCCAGTCCATGTACATAGATACTGTGCTGAAGAGGTTCAGCATGGAGAATTCCAAGAAGGGCTATCTACCGATAGGCCAAGGAATTTCTCTCTCTAAGAAGGATTGTCCGACAACTCCTGAAGAGAGAGAGCGTATGAGTAGAGTCCCATATGCTTCAGCCGTGGGATCTATCATGTACGCCATGACATGTACAAGACCAGATGTGGCATACTCACTAGGAGTAGTGAGTAGATACCAATCTGATCCTGGAGAAAATCACTGAAAAGTGGTTAAAGCCATCCTGAAGTATTTGAGAAATACTAAGGACCAATGGTTAGTTTATGGCGAGTCAGATCTGAAACTTGTGGGGTTCACAGACTCCAGCTTCCAATCTGACCATGATGACAGCAGGAGCGTGTCGGGTTATATCTTTACTCTGAATGGTGGAGCCATCTGCTGGAAGAGTTCCAAGCAGCATACTGTGGCAGACTCTGTTTGTGAAGCGGAGTACATCGCAGCATCGGATGCCGCGAAGGAAGCTGTGTGGCTGAGGAAATTCATCAATGAGCTTGGAGTAGCATCCTCCTTCGATGGTCCAGTCCTGCTCTACTGCGACAGCACTGGTACCATAGCTCAGGTGAAGGAACCCAAAGCACATCAGCGGACGAAGCACATCTTGCACCGCTTCCACCTGGTCTGAGAGATCGTGGATCGAGATGACGTCGACCTTCAGAAGATCGATGGAAAGGAGAACCTAGCCGACCCCTTCACTAAAGCCCTGGCAATAAAGGAGTTCGACAACCACAAGTCGAAGATGGGTATTAGATACTGTGCCGAGTGGCTTTAGGACAAGTGGGAGTTGTTGGGAAATGTGTCCCAAAAAGCCAATCGTCAAGCTGTTGACGGTTGAGCAACCAAGTATTGTAATTGATTTGTTAATAAATAAAATATATTTGGCATCTTCATCATAAGCTTTCATCTTCTAATGAACTCCGTTGTTATGATGAAGTCCTTAGGACTATTTAGGTTCGATAAAGAGAGGATTTATCGATTAGTCCTTAAAACTGTTTACGACCAAATGATAGGCTGTTAATAAGGACGACAGCTTCTATCGAGTATAGGTCGCTGTAGGCCATATGGGTTGGTTATCCTCTTAACCAAAGAGTGTGGAGACACTGGTATGGCATACAAGTGAGATGTAAGGGTACATCGTCATTGAACGTGACCAACTCCAGAGCATTCTGCTGTCGAGAATGTCTCTGATGGGATATAGGTATAAGTGTCCCTTAGACTTGAGATCACCTCAGTGACTTGCAAGCAACTCACTATGTTTTAGTACTGGACTAACTGAATTTTTAATTCAGAGACGGAAGGCTTCTGGGCACAGTCAAGTACTTGCGAAGTCAGAGTGTGATCGAGATGGGATTGACCACTCCAAGAGTTGGAGAAGAATGAGTCACTGTATTTCAATTTAGCAAAACCTTGGCCAGGGTAATCCATTAGATGGATTTGATATTTTGAAATACAATGTGGACAACCTGATCAGAGTTGACAGTTGAGTTCTGGGGTGTCCTATGATCATTTTGGTCAAGGGGATGAATTATATGAAAACTATATCCGCATGGGTTCTAAGGATGTTGTTCTACACATTCGACCTATCCGGTCGTCGGGTACCATTGCTAGATGGTCACTTCGATTGGTATAAAAATTTGTTCCTATACTACCAGCTTAGGTTCGGACCTATGAGGTCACACACATTAGAGTTCATGATCCGATCGGATGGTTGATCAACGATTAAGAATCGTTCTAGGGTTAAATGATCAATACGATTGACATTTAACCCAGTGCAAGTGTTGTAGGAGGATCGATTAGCAATTTGATTGCTAATTGGCTTAATTTGATTAAGCCAATGGGCTGAGATTAAGTCTAATTAAATATGATTTAATTATATTTGGTTTGGGCTTGATTGGATCAAGTCCAATTGGTTTATTGGATAAGCCAAGTGCAAGGAAAGACTAGTCCTAGTTCAACTAGGACTTGGGTCAATCTAATTTCTAATTTGATTAGAAAATTAAATCAGATTTAAATCTAATTTAATCTGATTAAATTAGGTTCTTAATTAGGTTAAGACCTATTTTAATTAGGTTGATCTAATTTTTATTTGATTTGGTTTGGGAAACCAAATTAAAACAAGTTATGAGAAAGAATCCTAGTAGGACTAGGATTCCACCTTGCGCCACATAAACCTTCTCCACACCCTCTCTCTTATTCAACGCCAATCTCCACTTATTTTGTGTGACAAAAGCCCTCTCCCAGATCTCTCCTACGTTCACAAATAGTCTCCTCTCTTCTTTCTTACATGGAAGGTGATTTGGATCAAATCTAAAAGGAATAAGTTTGGATTTCGAATTCTATGAGATAGAGTTTTAGAAATCCAAAACTCTTTCAATTTTGCACCGAATTTATCCAAATTTTTTTTAGAATTTTTGTGGCTTTTAGGGTTTATATTGTACACCCTTTTCTGGTGATCCATGCACGAAAATATGGAGGAGGTACTCAAGAGTTGGGCGTCCCTTAACTTGCCATGTTTGGATAAGCCTTGACTAGGTGTTTGACCTAGATAAGGACTCTATCATATCTCTCTATATAAGATGAGTTTCTTCATGAAATTTTAAGGAGAGATAGTTTTTTGAGAGACCTTTCTTCCATCCAAAAATTAGAGAGAAATACTTTTAGGTCGTGTAGATATAAAAGATGCAAGTTTAGGTGTCTAGAGAGAAAAACGTGAAGAAGAAGAGGGTCTTCTTCTTGGGTTTTTGTTTTCATATCTTTCCTCCCTCCATCTTGAGTTTTTTGAGAGTGTCTCAGATCTGAAACTCCTCCTTCTACTTTTCATCTTTGGAAGAGTCCAAATCAAGAAGAAGGAGGCACCTGATCAACCATCAAAGAAGGATCAGCGCAGTACTAGCATACTGTGCTGATTTCCTGAAGCAGAACTTCTGATCGAGATTCGTGGGCTCGTGTGGACGACTCCTAGAGGCCGGATGCATGTGCGGCTTGCAACATCATCCTTAAGCCCGGATCAGCGAGGTTAGAGCGTCTAACTTGCAAGGTAATAGATCTGATCTATTATTTAATACATACATTAGATGTAGTTAGTATAGAAACATGTTGATATGATCAACATGTAGTTCATGCTTTATTTATATATTTTAATTTCTGATTTAATACCATGTAATAATCATGTAATAGGATCTTATATCTAGGGATTTTTTGATCTTAGAAAATAAATTTTGATTTATTTTAGTCTTCCGCTGTATGATCTTGAAAAAGTTTCAAGATCTAACCCTGAAACCCTAGATCTGGTTCCTACAGTACTCCCATTGGAGGGGGACCCCAGAACTTCTTCTAGAGCCTTGCATAGAGGAAGAGAAAGGGACTACTCCATGAGCAGCTAGGCTAGCAGTCTCAGGAGTGGAGAAGAAATTTTGTAACGACATAGAGTAGATTTATTGTTCTAAACTTTCTTGTATTTCTTTATATGCAATAAAGATTATGCTTTTTATTTAAATCATTATGAGTTCTTTATTTGCTCTCTTTCATATGCATTTATTTATGCTTTCCTGTTAGATTAATATTAAAAATAACTTTTACTTTTCGGAGATGCACCGTAATCTACGGGTATAGGGCATGCCGAGAAAAGAAGAGTTGTTTACCTAGTACTTTCTGGAGACGCGCCGTGATCTACGGGTATGGGGCGTGCCGAGGAAAGATAGATATTTTTTCTAAGATTAATCGCATCTATTTAAATATAAAAAAAGAGATACAACTCTACTAGTGCAAAATTAATTCAAAACTCCCGAGCTCTTTATTTTCTAATTACATCAATTTTAAGATAATTTATTTTTTAAATCAAAACAACGCTTCTTTCTTTTATTTTGTAATCTCAACTTAGCCCAAGGTCCCTGAGGATACGATCTCGACTCATCCTACCTATGTAGTGAGTAGAGTTATTTTTGGTACTATCAACGACTACGTATCAAATTTTGACGCCGTTGTCGGAGATCTTGGTACGGTTGCATTAAAAAAAAAAAACCACTGACATTTCATAACACTTAACTAAAATAGCGTAACCTCAAATATAAAAATTTCTAACTTGATTGGACACCTTGTTTCTTTGCATTGCATCTCCATAAGTAACTTTAAGGGCGCAACCCATTAACTAAGATAAGGTGAAGATTTGATCACCCTTCCTTGGCCCACAAATTACTCCCTTGCATTTGCATAACCTAGATCTTAATTTAAAATTAATTAGACATTGACTCCTAAGGATTTCGAGCTCATTAGGACAAGTGACCCTGAGAGTTGAACTAGGTTAGACTTGGTCAGCTAGCTGGTGTATAGGCAAGTGGTTTGTGAGATGACTGGGCCCGAAGGAAGGTGGTTTTTAATTGGTTCCATTCGCTGACCTGGCCAATTTAATTGGTGTTTAAGGAAAGCAATGGGGGGACTCCCACCAACCTTACACTTACCTGGCCAGTTGGTTGGTCAAGCTCTGACTTGGAGGGCTTGAAGGCTAACTATAGTTAGGAGTTGTCTAGAACTAGGATAACTTTAGGATAGAGAGTCCACTGCATGCTAACTTGATTGTAATTAAAATCTAACCACAACTAATTCTTCTATTAGTTTTAGGACTTCTTAGGATCTCTTCTTTAGAACTTTTTTCTCTTCTCTTCTCCTCTTAATAAAAAAAAAAATCTTTAACAGACGAGGATAGTCCTACATAGACCTTTTAATTGCATGTTAGGTCGACAATCACTAAAATCTGACTTGCAACCATTAGACGAAGAATTAGAAAAGACTCTTAGGACTATCCGAGTTAGAAACATGGCTACACCTGGTGAGGCTAATCCTCCACGCTCATTGAGAGAATATTTCACTCCATCCTCATATACCTACTCTCCATGCATTCAAGCACCTCCAGTAGAAGCTACCCAATATGAGATTAAGTCTAGTATTATTCAAATGTTGCCATCATTCTATGGACTTAGTAACGAGGACCCATACAAACACTTGGATGAATTTCTTGAAATTTGTTCCACAGTAAAAATCCAAAACTTCTCCGATGATGCCCTTAGGTTGAAACTGTTCTCTTTCTCACTTAAGGATAAAGCCAAGCATTGGTTAAACTCCTTAAACTCTATAACCATTTCAACTTGGGATTATCTTCAGAGAGAATTTCTCAAGAAATACTTTTCAATTGGAAAAACAAATCAAATAAGAAAAGCTATCACTAGTTTTTTCCAATTGGAGGGTGAACTTTTTCATGAGATATGGGAAAGATTAAGAGACCTCATTCGTAAATGTCCATACCATGCTGTCCCTAAATGGTAACTTTGTCAGTATTTTTATGATGGTATATCGGAGAAACATCGACAAATGGTTGATGCATCATGTGGTGGGACATTCATACTAAAGAGTGAGGATAAAGCCTGGCAGCTCTTTGAAACACTTAATGAGAATTTTCTACATCATATGTCTGCCACCTCTAGAGAACAACCCATGCTTCAACAAAAAAGAAGTGGAATTTATCATATTAGAAATGTCATGGATATCCACAGTAAGGTAGATGAATTGTCCCAAAAATTAGACCGTCTTCTAAATACTGGACAATCCCCGATTCCACCTAATCCAATCCAAGAAGTTTGTGCATTGTGTGCAAGTCCGAACCATTTTATTAGTAAATGCCCAGTCGCACCTCAATTTTTTGAGTTTGTGCACGAGCAGGTTCAGCAAGCTCAAGTCCAACAAGCTCGCAGACCAGGAAACGATCCTTATTCGAACACTTATAACCCCGGTTGGAGAAACCATCCAAATTTTTCCTGGAGACCACAACTAGTGGTTGGCCCTGTCGCACCTCGACCTCAATATCAGGACCCAACATATAGGCATGGACCATACCATCAATTTCAAAATGCTTCTCAACCATCTACTACTGATCACAGCTCAGCTTTTGAGAAAAAAATTCTGAAAGCACTAGAACGATTAGAAGTCAACACTCAGACCCTTAACTCCCACACACAATTCATTGGTAAGCTAGAGACCCAAATAGGTCAACTAGCGACTGCATTCAGTAGGAGGGAAGGAGAAAAATTACCTAGCCAACCCGAGAGCAACCCAAGAGGGCAATTTGTGATTGAGAGCTCTAATATCCCAGAAGCTTTTTCTGAACACACCAAATCAATCATGACTCTGAGAAGTGGGAAGATCATTGAACACACTAGTAAAACCAATGAGACCGACCCTAAACCTCTAACCGAAGCCAAATCACCCAAGAACAAGGAGGACTTGAAAATAGAGAATGGACCAACTGCACCAGAATCATCTTACTTGCCTAAAGCCCCATTTTCGGATACCCTGAAAGTCCCTATTCCTGCAAATAAGAAGGGAGGAAGACTTGACGAGATGTTGGAATTGTTTAAGCAAGTCCAAATCAATTTTTCCCTTCTAGATGCAATCAAACAGATCTCTGCTTATGCCAAATTTTTGAAAGATTTGTGCACCTAAAAACGTAAATCTAGATCACAAATCTCAAAGAAAGTATGTCTCACTGAATAGGCTAGTTCTGTCTTCCAGCATGCCACTCCTCCAAAGCTTAAGGACCCAGGAGCCCCCATCATTTTCTATGTTATAGGAGATTATCACATTGAAAAAGCTCTTCTGGACTTAGGGGCAAGTGTGAATCTTTTACCTAGTTCGGTGTATGAACTTTTTAGATTCAAAGAACTGAAACCCACATCAGTCATACTGCAGTTAGCCGACAGATCAATTAAGAAACCACGTGGAATGCTTGAGGATGTCTTGGTCAAGGTAAATGAGTTTTACTTTCCAGTTGATTTTCTGGTTCTTGACATGGAACTAAGTGGCAACCCAAGATAAATTTCCATTATCTTAGGATGACCGTTCCTAGCTATGGCAAATGCATGTATTAATTGTAGGACAGGAGTCATGGACGTATCGTTTGGGAATAAGAAACTGAGACTGAATGTGTTTGGTGCTTCTCAAGGACCATCAATGGATAGTTGCTTCGAAGTAGATACACTAGAAGACATTATAGAAGATGCAACACCCACAATTCTAGCACCAGACCCCTTAGATACTTGCTTGGCTCACTTTGGAGTGTATGACTTTGAGGGATATATGAATGAAGTTAACACCTTGTTGGATACACCACATGATAAAACCACTCCTCCATGGACAATCAAGTATGAGCCATTGCCCACATTAGCTAGTACACCAATAGTCCCATCTTTAGAATCACCACCTACGTTAGAATTGAAACCCCTTCCTGCTACGCTCAAGTATGTATTTCTAGGACCCAATGACACCCTCCCGGCAATCATTGCATCAGACTTGACCCCTAATCAGGAAGCACAATTGGTTGGTATTCTGAAGGAACACAAAGAGGCTATCGGTTGGTCCATTATCGATTTAAAAGGAATGGACCCCTCTATTTGCATGCACCATATTCATTTTGAGGCAAATGCCAAACCCCATCGAGATATGCAGAGGAGATTGAACCCAAACATACGTGAAGTAGTAAAGAAAGAGGTGGTAAAGTGGTTAGATGCTGGAATCATCTACCCCATATCCGATAGTAAATGAGTCAGTCCCACTCAAGTAGTGCCTAAGAAATCAGGTATTACTGTGGTTGAGAACGAAGAAGGTGAACTGCTTCCTACTCGCATATCATCTGGATGACGAGTATGCATAGATTATAGAAAACTAAATGCCATTACTAGGAAGGACCATTTTTCATTGCCCATCATCGACCAAATCTTAGAACGGTTAGCAGGACAAAGTTTTTTCTATTTTTTTGATGGTTATTCAGGGTACAATCAAGTACCTGTATTTCTGGATGACCAAGAAAAGACTACCTTCACCTGCCCCTATGGCACCTTCGCTTTTCGGCATATGCCATTCGGGCTCTGCAATGCACCCGCTACATTTCAACGGTGCATACTGATCATTTTTTCAGATATGGTGGATAAATATCTTGAAATTTTTATGGATGATTTTTCTATGTTTGGAACCACCTTTGAGGATTGTCTCCATAATCTTTCCAAAGTTCTTAAATAGTGTATGGAGACAAATCTTGTCCTAAGTTGGGAAAAGAGCCATTTCATGATGCGAAAAGAAATTGTATTAGGACATATTATTTCTGAAAGAGGGATCGAGATATATAAAGCCAAAGTTGAGGTCATTTCAAAACTACCACCCCCTACTTCAGTCTGACAAATACGATCCTTCTTAGGTCATGCCGGATTTTATAGATGCTTCATTAAAGACTTTAGCAAGATTTCAAGACCCTTGTGCAATCTGTTGGCCAAGGACACACCATTTGTCTTTGACGAAGATTGTTTGAAAGCATTCAACATATTACGAACAGCCCTGACAACAACACCCATAATAAAACCCCTGACTGGTCCATTCCATTTGAGATTATGTGTGATGTCTCTGACTTTGCAATAGGTGCCGTCTTAGGCCAAAAAATCAATAAAGAGCCACATGTGATCTATTATGCTAGCAAGACTCTTTTCGATGCCCAATTAAACTACACCACAACAGAAAAAGAGCTACTAGCAGTAGTGTTCGCCCTTGAAAAATTTTGCTCATATCTATTAGGGTCTAAGGTTCTAGTTTACTCTGATCATACGGCTCTGTAACATCTCCTCTCAAAGAAAGATACTAAACCATGTTTGATTAGATGGATCTTTCTTTTACAAGAATTTGATCTGAAAATCTGAGATAAGAAGGGTTCCGAGAATATGGTAGCTGATCACATCTCCAGGATCTTAGTTGAACACATGATAGGCATAGATGAGGTCAAAAAAAAATTTTCTGACGAACAACTTTTTGCAATCTTCTTTAGCCATCCTCCATAGTTTGCCCATATTGTCAATTACCTGTCAACATAACAAGTACCTTCTCACTGGACAAAACAAGAAAAGGATCGATTTTTCTCACAAATTAAACATTATTTCTAGGAGGAACCTGAACTATTCAAATACTATCCTGACCAAGTTATTCGCCGTTGTGTCCCCGAGAGTGAATTCCAAAGCATTCTCACTTTTTGCCATTCTTCGGCATTTGGGGGATATTTTAGTGGAAGAAAAACTGCAGCAAAAGTGCTGCAGAGTGGGTTTTATTGGCCAACGCTTTTCAAGGATGCACATGACTTTGGTCGAAGTTGTCTGCAATGTCAGCAAACAGAAAATTTATTCAAGAAGGATATGATGTCGCTGACCCCCATTTTAGTAGTAGAAATCTTTGATATTTGGGGGATTGATTTTATGGGACCTTTTCCAACCTCATTTGGATTCGAATATATTCTGGTGGCAGTTGATTACGTGTCAAAATGGGTGGAGGCAATAGCTACACAGACTAATGATAATAAAGTTGTAACTAGTTTTATCCAACGAAATATCATTAGTCGGTTTGGCTTCCCAAGGGTGATCATTAGTGATGGGGGGATTCATTTTACGAATAAATATTTTGAAGCACTTATGAAAAAATATAATATTACACACAAAGTGGCCACACCATATCACCTCCAAACTAATGGTCAAGTAGAGGTGTCAAATAGGGAGATTAAACATATCTTAGAAAAGACGGTTAGGCCCGATAGAAAGGATTGATCTCTTCACTTAGATGATGCATTATGGGCTTACCGTATAGCTTTTAAAACCCCTATCGGTATGTCACCCTACCAATTAGTTTATGGCAAAGCTTGCCATCTGCTGGTTGAATTAGAACATCGAGCACTCTGGACCATACGAATGTTTAATTTTAACATGAAGAATGCAGGTTCTAATCGAAGGTTGCAAATCAATGAACTGGAAGAACTTCGCAACGATGCATACGAGAGTTCATGAATTTACAAGGCTCGAACCAAAGTATTTCATGACAAATATATCTCTAGAAAATCGTTTGAGCTAAATCAAAAGGTATGGCTTTTCAATTTCAGGTTACGCCTTTTTTTCGATAAACTTCGATCCCGATGGGATGGACCTTTCATTGTCACACAAATATTCTCACATGGAGCAATTGAAATTCATGACCCCCGAAATGGCAATACATTTAATGTAAACAGCCAACGTCTGAAGCCATATGTAGATGAAATTGCACATAAAGAACGAATCGACACCATCTACCTGTGTGATCCACTTTATAATGAATAATAAACTTGACGTCTGGCTGAAGACATAAAACTTAGCGCTTGTTGGGAGGCAACCCAATGATTTCATATTTTTTTTATTTTACTACAGCTGCAGGAATTTAGAGCAAGAGCCTATTAATCAATGAAGCTATCTTCAACTTCCGAAGCAAAATTATCCCAGGTGCACTCTCTCCTTTTATTTTCTTTGCTTTCCTACTCCATTGAGGACAATGTAGATTAAGTTGGGGGGGGAAGAAAATTAATCAAATCCTCGAGTATGGTCAGAAATAATTAGTTTTGTGTATTCAAATTTTATTTTGATTAAGAGTCAATTAGGCATCCTAATAAATGAATGATTAACGGTCAAGATAATTTTAGAGATACTGAAGAATAAATTATTAAGAAAATCCAATGAAGGATAGGGTTTAGACTAGACCAAATTTTAGGAGTGATTCTACAACCTTCTTCTTACTGATCTCAATAAAGAATCTGCTTCATGAGAGACTGAGTGGAAAGATCGAGGTATACAAAAATTATCCTTAAAATTTACTTAAAAAAAATATTGGTTTCCTACTGAGTAACCTGGCCCCTTCGCCTAAGTAAGTGTTGTGGTTCGCGTAAAAAAGTGGGCAATGTTATATAAAAAAAAAATAGTAGATAATAAGGGGACTAAATTGCAAGAAGATAATAAACCTCTTTCACATTAAGTTAGAGGATTTAAAGAGTAAAGTAGGGAGTTGGTGAAAGAAAAGCTCTTAAAATTTTTTTAGTTAATACTCAGTCACTAATTGGGTCAAATTGATAATCCAATGAAGTATCTCTTTAATGATCTGACCAGGTATCATCTACCTTTTGGGATGCCTAACCTAACTTTTTATTCAAGATCGAGTTGGTACAGAATGCTGATATATCTATTTTACTCGAGGACAAACAAAATTCAAGTTGGGGGGTGTTGATAAACACTTAATTTAAGTCATTTAAAGCAAAAAATTATATTTAATTTAGTTTATTTATTAAGAATTTGATGCCTCTTTTTATATTTTATAGGAAAACTGATCGTCGATACAAAGAGTCCGATTCGTAGATCAAAAAGACTCAAGTTTGAAAAAAATTAGACTTAAAATAAAATTTAAATAAAAGAAGGATGCATATGGTATTATAAAAAATGAAGATACCATGCAAGGAACCCAAAAAGGATATAGACGTCATTTTAAAGAAATAAAAGTTTTTTTTTATAATTTTCTAATAAAAAAGAGCGTAAACAGCTAATGGACGTGCGGCATCAGGCGCGGCAAGGCGGGTTCGCGCGGCAGCGAGCACGCGGGCGAGCGGCAGCACGGGCGAGCGTGCGACAGCGGGTGCGGCATCATGCGCGGCAAGGCAGGCACGCGGGTTTGTGGGGAGTTTGGCAAGGCGGACACAGTGGCGAACAGATGGGGAGATGGGTCTGAAAATTAAAGGAAAAAAAATAATACTTGAAAATACTTCAAGAGGAAAAATTTGTATTTTCTTTATCTGCTTGTGATCTTTCCATCTCATCCATCCATCTTTTAGTCTTTAGTATTTTCTTTAGTCCCACATCGAAAAACCATGTAAAACTCCTCCCTCCTAACACCTATAAAAAGGCTTTTGTACTCCCATTGGAGGGGGAGCCCAAAAATTCTTCTAGAGCCTTGCATAAAGGAAGAGAAAGGGACTACTCCATGAATAGCTAGACTAGTAGTCTCGAGAGTGGAAAAAAAATTTTGTAACGACATAGAGTGGGTTTATTGTTCTAAATTTTTTTATATTTTTTTATATGCAATAAAGATTATGCTTTTTATTTAAATCATCATGAGTTCTTTATTTGTTCTCTTTCATATACTTTTATTTATGCTTTTCTGTTAGATTAATATTAGGAACAACTTTTACTTTCCAGAGACGCATCATGATCTATAGGTACGGGGTGTGTCGAGAAAAGAATAGTTGTTTACGTAGTACTTTTCGGAGATGCGTTGTGATCTACGGGTACGGGGTATGCCGAGGAAAGATAGATATTTTTTCTAAGATTAATCGCATACTCCCGAGCTCTTTATTTTCTAATTACATCAATTTTAAGATAATTTATTTTTTAAATCAAAACAATGCTTCTTTCTTTTATTTTGTAATCTCAACTTAGCCCAAGATTTCTGAGGATACGATCTCGACTCATCCTACCTACGTAGTGAGTAGAGTTATTTTTGGTGCTATCAACGACTACACATCATTCATATTTAGATATGATCTAAATATAATTTAGATATGATCTAATTTAATATAGATGTGATCTATATTTACTGAATTTTAGATTTCAGATTTATATACATGCATATCAGTTCATGTCATATATCTTATATGGTAGTTTTAGATTTGATCTATGCATGCATTGTAGATTAAATTATTTAATCTATATATGTTCTACTGTAAAAATTTTAAAAATATATACACAAAGCCGCCACACTTTCTTTCAACTGGTATCAGAGCGAAGGTTCATTATGACATGAATGTGTATGTAGAGTTGAAATCTAGATTTAGTATGCATGAAATATATTATGATCTGATTTTAAATATGATCTAATATAAAAATTAGATCTAATATAATTTAGATTAGATCTAAATTTTTGTATATATGATATGTAAATAGATTAGATGATCCGATTAGCAAGTACTTGGATTGAATTGATTACCAGATCATCCGATCATAGGAGCAATAAAGGTTTAAAGACCCTCTCTTCCTATTCGATAGGATGCTCTTATGACGTGTAGGGATACCATATGATTTAATCCCATGAAGAAGAATGCGAAAGGAAGAACTTATCTTTCTATAAAATCTTAGATGTTGAAATCCTAAGAATTATTGTATGTGATACAAAGCATGAGTTGTATGAAAAGTAAAATATCTAATCAGTATGATTAAAATTATTTTAATCATAAAAATAAAATTTAAAATTATAAAATATTCAGATATGATCTAAAAGTTCATTATGATTGATTTTATTTCAGTTTATGCAAGAATTTTCAGATCTGAAACTATATGATATCTGTTGGTACGTCAACTGAGTCGACCTAGTCTTCTAGTTTAGTCGGCTCAGTGCTGACTGAGTCAACCCAGTTATCTCAGGTCGAACAGTAATGATTATTATTCATGATCAGTTAGTCGATCAAGTATCAGACTTAGTCAATCCACTGAAGTGAACCGACTCAATTCAGAGGTGAGCCGATCTAGTTTTCAGAATAGAAAATTTTGTATAAAAATTGATGTAAAATTATTTTACAAAATTGAAATAGTTTTAATTAATAATCTTAACCCATGTTAATGCTATACTTAATTAAAAATTAAGAAATATATTTTAGATCTGAAATTATGATTAAAGATATAATGATATTGTATAAAACATGGGGCATGAATTAGATCAAATCAAGTCCTTTTAATTAGGTTAGACCTAAGGTTAGATTCAATGACTTAATGGATTAAAAAGAGTAGTTGATCAAATCTAACCAATAGTTGATTTAGATTAGGTCAAGAATACTCTAGATCAAATACAATAATTGTAGAAGGTCGAGTCCATGTCTTTAATTAAACCAAATGGATCTTGATTGAAACTCAATGGTTGAGCCCGAGTCATTAGACTGATTAAATCATTAAGTGATTCGAGTTGACCCATGTCGTTAAGGTTAATCAGTATAACTGATTTAGATACCCTGGACTGACTTGTCTCTAGTCTTTCTCATGACTTGATGAAGTCAGTGGGAGGATTTACGATGTGTCAATTGGATCCACCAGTCACTAGTCCTTTTCATGACTTGATAAAGTCAGTGGAAGGATTTATGACTTATAGGTCGACTGATGTCTTCTAAAAGATTTAACCAAATCTTCTAAATTATTAGGTCCATAAAATGAGCTAGTTATGAAGATAACTAGATCATAGCCTCCCATTAAGGTGCATAATAATGCATCTAATATTCTAAATAGACATTGGAGGTGCCACACGTCTGGTGTCTATTGGGTATTGAAATTATCATTCATCGTATGACTGTCTTGTTGTGTCCTTCAGATCAATGGTCAAGTTGGCCAAGCTACACTCAAGCCTAGATATTTGTTTGTTGGATGCACTTGATGTAGTCATGTTAATGGTTAGACCTAACCAGATTTTTCAGTGGAGGTGCCACACGTCTGTTGAAGAGATACCTAGGATAAAATCTGATTACTAAAAATTATTTAAAAAAATAATTGGTTAAAAACTTACCTATAGATGCACTAAGATTGGCCAAGCCACACTCGAGCTCGAATGCAGTCTGTGTGAATTCTAGTACCCGCTAAAAAATTAAAATAATTTTTCAGATTGGAGGTAGAGGCTACCAATTTGTATAAAATAGTAAAAGAACCTTTAAACTAAAGTCCAAGTCTTTAAGCTTAAAATAGTTCATATACTAATAGATCAATTGTTCTCTTTTTAGAAATGGCTAGAATATTATCACTCTGTTCACTGTTAGACAGTGATAATATTATCGGACCTAACTTCGATAGTCAATATCAGAAGTTGAATATAGTTTTTGAGCTGAATTGATTAAGAAGTTTAAGGCTAACCATAATTAGATAGAATGCTTCTTTAGAAGAAGCTGGATCATTGGAAGAGAAATTATCTTCAATGTTTTAGTTCCCTTGACCCAAACAGGCGTAAAAGAGAAATCAGCAAATGGTTGTTGGTCAAGATAGTTATATGATAACTCCTTGAAATTTTTTTATTGATAATACTATAAACTGGGTATAAGATACAAACGTATAAGTCATGTTTGCAAATAGTTGCAAAAGACTTTAGGATAGTAGAAGGTTTGAAAACGGCAAGAGACTCCTGAATGTAAGAGATGGAAGTCTGTTCCAGTCTTAATATTATGAATCGTCGAGCTTATTTTCAATTCTGAAGATATCATTTTAAGTGATTGTCACTATTGTCCAAACTTATTGATGACGTTAATAAGAATTATTATTATGATATTATTGTGAATGATACTGCAATAATGAGTGGATAATTGAAAATGGCATAAACCAAGTACTATAGCCTGTTAGTTAAAATATACGTCTAACTAGCACTCTAGATCAGATAATATCACTGAAGCCTATATTTGGCATAGTTGACTTAGTCACTTTTTATTGGAAAGGGTGAATGAGCCAGTGATGTTCTGAGTTTGGTATATATTGATGTATTTGCACTCATGAATATAAATGTCAGAGGAGGGCTTACTACTTCATTAAAATCTCTGACGATCTATCTTGGTATGGGTGCATCTTATTTATGAAGCATAAATCTGAATCGATTGAAATGTTCAAAAGATTCCATAATGAGGTAGAAAAATAAACTGCAAAGAATATTAGAACTCATCGGTTAGACCGATGAAGTGAATACCTTTATCGTAAGTTTTTGACATGTCTTGGAGAAAATTGAATTCTCTTTCAATGGACCTCTCCTGCAACACCACTACTTAAAAGGATATCTGAAAGGAGAAATCAAACTTTATGAGATATGGTTCGATCCACTGTAGGGTTTGCTAGTCTGCTTGAGGTTATATTTTAGAGACTACTTGATATGTGCTTAAAAATATTTCGAGCAAATCGTTCACTAAAACTCTATATAAGATATGGATTTGCATAATTCAATGCTCTCTTATCTTAGGATTTGGGATGTCGAGCTTATGTGAAATATTCACAAACCAACTAGCTTGAATTTTGGTCTGATAAATATTATATTAGAGATACTCTTTCTATCTTCCTGATGGACATGAGATATTCATAAATTTTAAGGTATTTTATTTGAAAAAGAAGTTCTTTGGTGAAGAAACTGATGCCGTTAAGAACAAGCTTGGTGAAGCTTGATAGGTAGAAGAACTGACTCTGACACAAACTAACAGAACTGGAGTTGATTAGATCAAATTTGAAGCCTGATGTAAAGGTATCTTTGAGTAGATACGGTAAAGTATCATGTCTTCCAGATAGATACTTTGATTTTTAGATTCGAGATGGAGATTTGATCTCCCATACGGATGCCATACAGGGATCTAACTTTGAGAAGTGGCTTGAAGTCATTAAATCTAAAATGAAGTCCATGAAGATCGACAATGTATGGATATTTGTTGATTCACTTGAACGGGTAAGACCCATAGGGTGTGAGTGGATTTTAGATGGATGAGAGGTGCAGAAAGAAATATGGAGATATATTAATTCTGTTTGGTTGCCAAAGATTTCATCAAAGTTATAGTATTGACTATGATGAGATATTTTTTCTTTTGGCAATCCTCAAGTTCATTCAGATTGAATTAAACTTTTCAAAGTTGGAACATATATTTTGAATATATGGTTTCATTGAGAATGAAGCAGAATCCTGTATATACAAATAGACTGATAGTTCTATAATAGTATTCTTTGTGTTGTTTGTAGATGAAATTCTCTTAATCAAAAATGACATCTCTACATTACAGAGAATAAAAGCTTGGTTGTCATCTATGTTCTTCATAAAGATTTGGAAGGTTATGACAACTATCCTTGAGTATTTATGAAATACTAAGGATAAATGGCTCGTTTATGGAGAATCTGACTTAAAATCTATGGAATATTGATTTCAATTTGAAGTCGGATCGAAATGATAAAATTGTATCTGGTTATGTTTTTACCCTAAAAGGAGGAGCGACATGCTGGAAAGGTTCTATGCAGTATTTAGTAGCTAATTTTATTTGCAATATAGAGTTCTTTATGGCATTTGATGCTGGTAAAAAAAGTTATTTGGTTATGAAAGTTTATTAGCGAGCTTGGAGTGGCACTCTTCATTGATGGTCCAGTCCTTTTTGTATTGACAGCAATACTAGAGCCATAGCTCAAACTGAAGAACCGATGTTTTATCTGAAAATTAAATACTTTCTGCATCGCTATCAACTTGTTCGATAAGATCGAGATAAAGTCGATCTTAGAAAGATCGACTGAAAAGATAACTTGGCTGACCCATTGACTAGATCAATTGGATCTAATGAGCTCGATGATCTCAAATGGAAGATGGGTATTTGAAACCGATCTAATTGACTTTAGTCTAACTGAGAGTTGTTGGAAAATGTGTCCTAAAGCCAATCATCTAGGTTGTAGATGATTGTGCTCTATACATGTATATGAATTATAAAATTGATAATGTTATTTGGTAGATTCATCATAAGGTATACATCTTTCTAAATAGAATTCATATGTTATGATGAAGTCCTTAGAGCTACTTCCAAAATGATAAAGGAAGATTTATCATGTGGTTCTTAAATCCTGCTCACAACCAAAGATACAATTATTTCAAGGATGATAATTGTATCGAGTGTAGGTCATTATGTGCCATATTATTTGGTTGTCCTCTTAACCAAGGTGTGTGATGACATGGGTATGGCATATGGATGAAATGTAGGACTACGTTTCACCGAGCATGACCAACTCTGGAGTACTTTGCTGTCAAGGGTTGCTCTGATGGGATATTGGTATAAATGTCTCTCTGACCTGAGGCTGCCTCGATGATTTGCAAGCAACTCATTGTGCTTTGGTGTAGGACTATCCGAATTTCTAATTCGATGATGGAAGATTTCTAAGTATAGTCAAGTACTTGTGAAGTCTAAGTGCGAGTCAAGATGGGATTGATCGCTCCAAGTAAAATTGGAGATGATGCATCACTATATTTTCATTCAGTAAAACTTTGGCCAAAGTAGTCCTAGTGAGGAGTCACAAAATTTGTGAAGTTGAGACACAATATGGACCACTCATCAAAAGTTGACAGTTTAATCCTTAGTCGTTCTTGAGTATCGAGAGTCAAAGAGATGAATTATATGGTAACTATATCCACGTAGGTTCTAGAGTGCTGTTGAACATACATTCGATCTATTCGGACATCAAGTCCCATTGCTAGATGGTTACATCGATTGGTATATAAATAATTTTTGTACTACTGATTTAAGTTCGAACCTATGAGTCACACATATAGAAGTACCTGTCTGATCAAATGGCTGATTGACAATTATGAATCATTGAAGGATTTAATTATCAATGTGATTGATGATTAATCTTGTAAAAAGATTGTAATAAATTATTTATTAATGGTTGATAAATTAAAAAAATAATTAATTAACAATATGATTGTTAATTGGCTCAATTTGATTGAGCAATGGAGATTGGATCAGATCTAATTAAATTAGATTCAGTTTGGTTTGCTTTGATGCAATCCTAATGGATAACAGGACTTGTTTCAATTGATCTTAGAGATACAAATCAAATTTAATTGATAAAGATCAGTTTAATTTGATTTAGATTTGATTGGATCAAACTCTATTGGATAATAGGCTTGATTGGATCAAGCCCTATTTATTATGATATGGTCTTATACCCAAGAATTAATCTCTGGATCAATGGAGTTTTAATCTAACTAATTCTCTAATTGGATTGGGGCCTAATTGGTTTCATAATTAGACTAAGACTTAATTAGTTAGTTTGTTATAACTAATTCTTAAATTGGTTAGGATTGGATCCAAGAATTAGTTAGAATTGGAACAAGATTCATGAGTCCTATTTGGAATAGGACTTAACCAACTCCCTAAACCCATGTGTTGTATATTCCTCATGCCACATCTCCTCTTTTAATTGTGAGTATCCATGCCCAAAATAAAGTGCCGTGCCCCCTTATTTCTTTCATGAGAAAAGAAGACGCCTCCCCCTCTTCATGACACTAAAAAGAAAGGAGGGGGCATCCAAGAGTTGGACGCCCCATATCCCACATGCCAAGCTTCCTTCTCCAACCCTTTTTGAAAGAATTTTGTGGAGTTTCACTTACTGGTTCTTAGGCATAAAAGAGAGGGTCCTCTATGGTTTTACAGCAGAAGATTGGAGAAGAAAAATTCTTCCCAATGAGAGGAAGAGAAGGAAGAAGAAAGATCTTCTTTCTTGTGTACAGCCTTGAAAAAAAAGGAGTTTTTCTCTCAAGTTTTTTTTATTTTTTTAATATAAAAATTAGATTGGATCTAATTTTTAATATAAAAATTTAGAGAAGAAATATCAAAAAATTTTGGTTGGATGTTTGGGGCTTCCTTGGGTTCTAGATCAAGGAGAAAAAGGGAGAAGAAGAGAGAAGAACGATTCTTCTCTTGAGTCTCTCTTTTGAATTTTTCTAGAGCTTAAAATTTCATGTTATTTTTAGTATGAGAAATCAGATTAGATTTAATTTTTATTATAAAAAATCAGAGAAGAAAAATTTTTCTTAAATGTGTGAAAGGAAAAGAGAAATATTTTCTCTTGTGCATTGGAGAATTGAGAAGAAAGGATTCTTCTCATGATCTCTATCGTAGATATCTGATACGTGGATTCAGGAAGAATAGGAGAGGATCTCTTTGTTCTTCATTTTCTTTATGTTTCTCTTGAATCAGTTAACAGCATGGTGTCTTCACGAGCTAGTACTCTCAGGTAGATCGATCAGCACAAGGGCTTTGTGTGGATACCCATAAAGACTGGATGCGTGTGCGGCTACTAAGCTTTATGAAGAACCAACTATCATAGATTTTGGATGTGATGATCTGCTATCCATGCTCAGGTATGGAGTTTTGAACTCAAATAATATTTAGATATGATCTAAATATAATTTAGATATGATCTAATTTAATATAGATGTGATTTATATTTGCTAAATTTTAGATTTCAGATTTACATATATGCATATTAGTTTATGTCATAGATCCTGTATGGTAGTTTTAGATTTGATCTATATATGCATTGTAGATTAAATTATTTAATCTATATATATTTTATTGTAAAAATTTTAAAAATACGTGCACAAAATTGCCACGCTTTCCTTCACATGTGTCACGACCATCCAATCGTGCACTCATGCGATGGAGCGCAACAAACACCATGGCGCTTGCGGTGGACCATGACTCCATGCCTTGTGGACCGCAACGATTGACTATGCAGTGAACCACACTCCATGTTCCTGCGTGCGAGCCACACGCGCCTGCGGGTCGTGCGCACCTACGAGCCATGGGTGCTAGTGGGCCTAGGTGCTTGCAAGCCAAGCTTGCAGGCTGAGCCTGTAGGCCTGTGCACGGTTGTGGGCTACTCTTGTGGGTCTTCTCTATCTTGGACTTCACTGCTATGGGTTTTTCTACTGTGGATCAAAATTTGAGGCGCCAAAACCTAACAGTATGCTCGATCGGACTGCCGTCAACTACCTTGACCACTGCCACCACTGCTTGGCCACCTTGGCAGCATCACCGCTAACTCCACTCCTCCCCATTCCCTCTATTCTCTCTTAAGAAAGCCATTGGTTTGGCTTGGAAGAAGAAAGAGAAAGAGAGAGCAAGGAAAAAAAATCCAAATTTGATGGATCAAACCCTGGCTTTTAGTTTAATTAACCTAGACTGAATTCGCTCACTTTCCTCTCTATTCCTATTGATTGATCGAGATCGAGTCTAATTTTCTAATTTTTTTTCTTTATTCGATTAGTTATATCTGATCTAAGATTTTGAATTTCATCTAATGGAAACTCGGATCTAGATAATAAGAAGCCATGATTGTGACCACTTCCTCTACATTTAAGTAACCACAAACACCATTAGATAATTATTAAATCCAAGGGTTGTTTGCGATGCTTGGACGTTTAGCTGAATTCGATGGTCTAGACTAGAACGTACTATGAGATAAATCAAACTGTTTACTGTTTGTAGAAGTCTAATAAGGTGTATAATTATTCTAGGTTTTGGTCGATTTTTTCTTGTTGGTAAAGTTTCACAAAATTCTATGGTGAAAAATGTAAGTTACCTCTACCCCTAGTATACTTTATTATGTGATTTGATTTCTAAATTTATCTATTGCTATAGTATTCTGTTTAATTTAAATATCTTATAAGTTCTATATGAAAATGATTCATGAAATGTTCGATCGAATATGCATGATTTAGCAAACATGAGATGTATTACACTACATCAAAATGTATTATGTATCGATTTCACTACTCTTTAGTCTGACTACGATCACATGAATTCATAATCTCATCTCCTTTGGGGCCTCCAGTAGGACGATCACTGACGCACACCGGCTAATAGTGTATTATAGTCATGAGTTAGTTTTCTTTTTAGGCCTAGCTATACGGAACTAATTACTGGCACATGCTAATGAAAATATGTTTCTCCATATGATATTATAGCTAGTTTTCTTTTCGGACTTTCAGCGGGGCGACCACTGGCGTATAACTAATGGATAGTATATTATAGTCAGAATCTAGTCTCTTTCAGGGCTAGCCATGGGACGATCGTAGCCACAATCAGAGAAATTAGGAAAATAAGAGTGATAGGTTGATCCTTGATTGTTTGAAAAATTTATTTTGAGCAAATGCATGATTCTATTCTATGTTGATTGTTATGGCATGCTTTTATACTCATTAAAATATTTTTACGAAAAATTATACCACTTAAAAATTTATTTTTTTATATAAATATTTAAATAAATTAGAGATTCTGATAACTTACTGAGCTTGTACAGCTCACTTCTATATTCTATTTTCTTAGATCTAAAAAGACATATCGAGCTTGGGGAGCAGAGAGGAGCAGAGGACCCTATATACATTTTGCTTAATTTATTTTTGAAATAAATATTATTTTATTCTTATTAATTTTTGTAAAATTTTTTGAATAAATAAATTTAAAATTTATTTTTATTATCACTGTCTGAGATTAATATGCATATATTTAAATATGAAGGCCGACCTTACATATCCTATGGGCTTCAATCTTAAAGCTGTGTGGCCGGTTGTTGCGCACCCGACTTTAGCCTTTGGGGTCGGGGCATGACATCCTACTCTACTGTTGAACCATGTGCATAGTGTCTTCTATTTTACACTCAAAAATGATTACTCTTGATCCGTTCCAAATGGAAAGGATGCCCATTCTTCAACAAGAATTGGAGCCTGGGGTCCACATGAAGCACAGCATCTGGTCTTTGGGGTGTATCCTTCAGACTAAGTATGACAACTATGTGAAGAAGAATGAGACCAACTTTCAGAGAGACCAAGATGGTGCTTCGCTAGGGTAGTGGCGATCGGCGGCTTTGAGCAGCAAGTTGACCGTAGGAGGACATTGGAGCAGTGGAGCAGACGGAGGGGAAGAGGTCTGTGGAGGAGATTAAGCAACCAAGAAGGCTAGAAGATGGAAGAGATAAAAAAAAGTTTCACCATCCCATCATTTAACCCCTATGACATTGAATACTCCAGGGAGGGGGGAGGGGGTAACCAGAGAGAGAATACCGAATTCTACAGGGGACCATGGAATTCATATTCTAGAATAAGAGTGCATTGACTAGAATAGGGATTTTGGAGTGGCCCATCATGGAATAAGAAGCTGTTTGGTTATAATTTTTAGAATAAAGCCTTATTTCATCCAAAATAAGGCAACCAAACACTACTTAAAAGTATAAAAATAAAAAGAATAGAAATAATATGAGGATGCCATCAAAAAGTGGATTTAATTAGTGTATAAAGTACTACCAGCCTTCATTGAAACTTTTAAATTAACACGTAGTATTGACTTCCTCTGTTGTTTATTTCCTTATTAGAGATTTATTTCCTTATTAGAGACGCATACGGAAAAGAAACATACTCTATAAGGATTCTGACAATGAAAATTAAAAAAAATAAACTGAAGAAACATAATACATCAAAGTATCATGATGCAAACCTACTTGGTGCATAACATATAACAGGAGAGCCAATAACCTATCTTTTCTATTTTAATTCTTACCAGTATTATCTTTCCTAAAAGGATACATGGCATCATTAATGCGAAAACCATAATCATTCAGTTCTTATCATCATCATATTTTCTAAATTGACACATGGCATCTATGATGGCAAAATGCAGTACCGTATCTTTTACATTAAGAGTATGTTTAGTTTTGAGGGGGATTTCGAAAATGAGAATGAAAACAAGTGACCCCTATTCTAATTGTTTGATTGGAAGGGATTTCATTTCTGTTCTGATCCTAGAGAGAATTGGAATCTTAATCCCCCAAAATCTAATTTCTACACTCTTCTAGTATTTAAATTCTGCTCCAATACCAATTTTGATCATAAACCAAACACATCGAGAGATATGGCTATTTGAATTTCTGTTCAACCCATTCCGATTTCGAATCTGATTCCAATTCCAATCACAAACTAAATGCACTCTTAGTTTTTGCTACATTTATAATTTTCACGGGAAAATCCGATAACATATCTTTCCCATTCAATTCTTAGAATAAGTAACTTCTCTAAATCAATGGCATCTATGGTGGAAAAATTTAGTTTCATGTCTGTTCATACAATAATTACCTTTTCGGTGGGAAAATCTGCTATCATATCTTTCTAATTCAATTTTCACCATAATCACATTTTCTATATTAATATGGCATCTAGTAGACAAATTCATTACCATATCTTTTCCTTTCAATTCTTACTGTAATCATCATTTCAATGGGAAATTATCTTTCCAATTCAATTCTTGGCGTAATCACATCTCCCATTGGCTCATAACGTAATAACTATTTGTATGGCAAAATCTTGGTTATTTCCTTCTAATTCAATTCTTACCATGATCACTTTTCTAAATCCACATCAGGCATCTGCATGTGAAAATTTAGTACGACCATAATTTTCCAGATTAATTTTTGGCATGATCACCTTTCCCATTCGGTCGTTACCATAATCGCTGGTTTTACCGGAAAAATCTAATTATGTCTTTCTAATTCAATTCTTACAAATCACTTTTCTAAATCAACACATCTGAATATCAAAATTTAGTGATATATTTTTCCAGGGTTCTTACCAATGATATCCATGTCAATAGGAAAATCTAGTATTTCTTTCAGTGATGTATCTTTCCCGTCCAGTTCTTGCCATATCTATAGAAAGGTAAATGGAGTGGCGGTCTGGGAAGCTTCATATGTGGCAGAATATTTTGGATGAATTATTTGCGTTGATTGGATTTTCATGCCGCATCTAATTTATCTAGATATATCCATACTAGATGAACTTAATTATATTCAACTACCCTATCCAAAAAAAAAAAGAAAAAAACCCAAAACAAGTCATTATATACTCACATCGAAATCATAATTACCTAGGTTTAGCTTAGTTTTCATATCTGTTCAAAATCTTCTGTATTTTACCTGGTGAATTCAAAGATCAATTTCTGCAGCGTAACCAAACTTCTTTCAATGAACTCGAGTGTATTTTCTTGGGACAAATTAAAATATGCTGTTCAAATTTTGGGCGCTTAATTTGCATATTCTATTCGAGAGGGACTCAGCGATAGTTATCAAATGGTTTTAGCATTTCTCGTCTCCAGATGCTGATTCCCGTCTTTTGCCATTGGACTGCCTCCATTGAGTGAACACTCTTCCTTTAAGGCGACCCGCATTTCGAAGGAGAAAAATAGCGCGGTGGAATGGGCTGTGGCATGTGTGGCCGGTCATTTATGAACTTTTTTGCGGACTTCAACTTGCAGTTCCCACTAAGCTGTTGAACATTTTATGGCCAACCTTGGGATTGTATTTTTTCAAAGGTAATGCAATAAATATTCTCTTTTTTTAAATAAAAACTGCCGCCCAAGGATCCTAGACGCACAAAATGGTGGGCGCTCGCCAGTTGTAAGCGATAAAAACCTCGAATTTAAACCATAGATCTCGAAGCGGCGATTGTGCAATCCAAAGGTTGATTCGCGCCAAGGAAGGTGAATCCTTCTTTCGCAGGAAAAAGAAACAAACCCTACTTCCCAAATACGGCCTCCCAAGAGCCTCCAAGGGGTCTCCATCCTAATAAAGAAATCATTGCTTTTTTCCTCAAAACCCAAATCCCAGCCCTATCTGAAGAGAGCAAGAAAGAAGTCTTGGTCTCTCCACTGCAAGAAGATGGTTCGCTGCGTTGCCAAACTCACGGACGATCTCGTGGCCGAGATCCTTTCTCGCCTACCGACCAGGTCCTTTTTCCGGTTCCAATGCATCTCCAAGTCGTGGCTCGCCCTTTCCTCTGATCCTTGCTATCAGAACAAGTTCCCTCGTGCTGCATCTGGCCTCTTCTTCAATGTCCCCGATGGAGGCTCGGCGCCCATTCACAGGGCGAGGAGAGGTATACAATATATTAGCCTCTCAAACAATGATGATGATCTTGCCATCGACACCACTCTCAATTTCTTACCCAACATATGCAATATGGAGGTCCTCAGCTCCTGCAACGGGCTGCTCCTCTGCCGCTCGTGGGTTGCACAGAGCTGGGGTCTAACCCCTTGCGGCGTTAAGGCTCAATCCATCTATGTCTGCAATCCCGCCACTAGCGAGTGGGTCATTGTCCCTAAGGCAAATGACACATATAACTACCACTACCTAGCTTTGGGCTTCGATCCTCGTCTCTCCCGCCACTACCATGTTCTCTGCTTCGACTTCTACAAGATCCTTAGGTTTATGATCTTTTCGAGTGAGACAAACGAGTGGGTCGTCAGCGAAGTCTTCGACGGCAAAAACTATCACGAACCACAAGCTACTTTCTTCCACGGAATTTTCCACTTTACAAACGGTCTGAACCAAGTCTTGGGAGTTGATCCGGAGGGAAAGATCTGCCGCAGAATTGAGCTGCCTGAATCTGATGGGATAGAATGTCTTGGACTCTCAGGAGGTTATTTGCATTACATGCTGCAAAGCAAGGATGAGATAAAGGTCTGGATGCTCAAGGACTATTCTCATGTGGAATGGGTGTTGAAGTCTTGCATTAATATCAGAGCTATGTTACAGAACCATGGGATCTTTGAAACACAAAATGTTCATGGGATCTCTGAAACACAAAATATTCATATCTTGGAATTTCATCCAGATGTTGATGTTGTTTTCCTTCGAATAAAGCAGAAGATCTTCTCATATCACTTAAACAGCGGCAGATTGGAAGAAGTTGGCGACTTGTCCTATATATACGGTCCAGGATGTGCTGTTTATTCACCCCGCTTATCGAAGGGGTTTGGCGATGAGGTTGCCTAATGGGATGGACGAGGGACAGGTTATATGCATTGTTCTTGGCAACAGATCAAGACGTGTTAGAGGTCTGTAAAATTTACCATCTATTGTCTTGTGGTTTTCACCTACTTGAATCCTGCCTTCGTAGTTTAACTGTGAAGATATTCATCAATCGTGGAATATATGTTATTTGATGCGGAACCAGCGCACCTACATCATCATTATTGTTTTGTCCTGGAAAAGATGAATTATGTGACTTGGCATTCCATTCTATTATATGCTTCATTCTAATTAATCTCTTATGACACAACAAAAAAAAACTAATGAATAATATGTCAAACAGATAATGCCTTCCTATGGCTCTGTTGTCCTCTGTTATTTTGCTCTTTCCGTTATATATATAGACACACACATATATTACAAATTAGAATGTGGAATTGATCGAACTGTTGTATTAGATATAATTTGGGTTTGATAAGAGTGCTCCGTCATAGATTCGGAAACTCTATAAGTTCTTTAATCAGGGTCTGATTGGGTTCATTATTGTAGGAGTTTACTACAAATCTTATATTAAGTATCTTCAAGATATTCCTTATTACGCTAGTTGGTTATAATTTGGTTACATTTATTAGATCTAGACTTGCAGCATTAGACTTGCCCAGTCTCACCACTGCGAACTCCCTCATAATGACTCGAGCATTGGGCTGGAATCTTTTCATCCACGAGGGGTGAATGGGTCAAGAAGCGACCTGCTGGAGACCTGTTGCCAAATAGCATGGTACATCACACGCTATTCTCTTCGGTGGAATTTTCTGTGAGACAAATGGTTAAAGAAACTCTTGGGAGTCGATCTTAGGGAAAGATTCGTTGTGCAACCGTGCTGGCTGGATGACCTCATGAGAAAGAGCATGTTACGTATTCCAAGAGATTTTGCGTCACATTGTGCAAGGTGAGGACCGTATGAAAGTTTGGATCCTGGAGGACTTCTAATACACCAAATGATTCCTAACATGATTTGTCATATCAATGCATACTAAACCATATTGATATTGAATCGGTACATGATAATGAGAGTGTACCGATTCTCAGTATGACTCTATATACTAGATGTACCAACATTTTAATAGAATGGTATTGAAATGGAACTCGATATCAAGATGGCGAATCTTAGCTTTTGGAGCATCATGTTGCTATCAAACATTTATTTTTATTTCCATTGGGAGCTGGTCTAACTAAGCAATCAAGCTAGCTAGTGTGTTAGAGGGCTCAATAGGGTGTTGTGCAAACTATAAGAGTTGGCCAAAGATCTCAATGGATAATGATTGCCAAGACTCGGATGTGACTGCTGCTAGGTCGATCGTGCCCGAGTGGTGGCTAAGGGAAAGAGATTGTGCTTAGACCTTCGCTCCAACGCCAGACCTTGTCCTGAAACACCATTGATGGAAGCTTTTTTATCGGACGGTGTCCGGGATGGGACTTTCTGCTGTCTAAGTCACATAAATTTTAGGAAAACAGCAGAGGTGTTGTAAGAGTGGCAAAGTGATGAGAACTTAAGCAATTAAGATGTAGAGTTTAGGATTTAGACTTTAGGCTTAGACGTAGACTTGTTTGAAGAGTCCCTTGGAGTATCTTATATGGGCAAGGGTCTGTACTGATCGCTATAGAATCTTAGGATGTGCGAATTGGCTAATTTGGATCATCATTCACATGTCTGAAAGATATCACATAGATGATTCATCTATGCACCAATTTTCATGCATCCTATGGTCATGGAAATTATTTGTGAGTGTAGAATGATTGTAGCTAAGTGGGGGGAGATCTAGGCATCTCCATGCGCCTTTCGACCGACCATGTGGTGGGAGTAGATTGGTTGGGGTGAAAGCTTCTTAGGGAGCTTGATTGATCGGTCTACAATGCAGGTGTAGCTAAGTGGGGGGAGATCTAGGCATCTCCATGCGCCTTTCGACCGACCATGTGGTGGGAGTAGATTGGTTGGGGTGAAAGCTTCTTAGGGAGCTTGATTGATCGGTCTACAATGCAGGTAGTGATCAATTCTAAAGTATATCACTTTCCCCATTTTTGAGTTAGATAATTAACTTATTGGCTCGGACAAAAAAAGTAGAATAGTTGATGAGGATGACTAGCTGACATGAGTCATGTACCCATTAGATACCTAAGAATTCTTTTCATAGCAAAATGATATGACCCCTTAGGATTAGCTTGATATCTTGCACACATACAAATACTAAACATTATATCAAGTCTACTAGTAGTAAGATAAAGTAAGGATTCAATGATGAAGATGACTAGCTGATGTAAGCCATAATCCTCTAGTTATTGCTTAATCCATAAGATTTCAGCACAATAATTTTTGACTGCAGTATACTCACCTCAGTAGTGGATAGTGCTATCGAATTTTATTTCTTGCTAAATCATGAGATTAAGTTCACACCTAATAATTGGCAAGTTTCACTTATATTTTTTTTATCTAATTTATATCAGCAAAGTCAGTATCAGAATATGCAATCAAATCAATTGAAGAATTTTTAGAGTACCATAAGCCTATTAGACACCTAAGAATTCTTTTGATAGCAAAAAGATGTGACTCCTTGATATTATATTGATATCTTGCACATATACAAATGCTTAACATTATATCAGATCTACTAGCGGTAATAAAGTAAGGATCCAATAATATCCCTATAAAGTTTGTGATCGATACTCTTACAGTTTTCATCTTTGTCAAGCTTACATGAAAGACTCATGGGCATACCAAGGGGCCTAGTATTCTCTATTCTAATTTTTTTGATTATTTTCTTAATGTATGTACTTTGGTTGATGAAGATTCCCTCCTTAATTTGCTTGATTTAGAGTCTGAGAAAGAAATTTAGTTCTCCCATCATTCTTAGCTCGAATTCTCCCTACATTAATTTTGAAAAATCTTGATAAAGAATTTCATTAGTAGCATAGAATATAACATCATTTACATATATTTAAATAATTAGCAAGTCTTCATTTCTTTTCTTCAAAAAAAGTATTGTATCTGCACTTTCTTTTTGTAAAACTATTTTCAAGTAGAAATTTATTCAACCTCTCATACCAAGCATGAGGTACTTAATTTAAATGATAGAAGACTTTATTTAGTTTAAAAATATGATTTGATAAAGTACGATTTTCAAAATCGAAAGATTGTTGAACATACACTTCCTCCAAAATAAAACTATTCAAAAATGCACTTTTAAAATCCATTTGATATAATTTGAAATCTATGAAAGATGTAAATATAAGCAATAATCTAATAATTTCTAGTCTAGCAACAGAGGCAAAAGTTTCATAAAATCAATATCCTCTTTTTAATTACATCCTTTAGCTACTAGCCTAGTCTTATTCTTTACGAGTAGTCCATTTTCATCGATCTCCTTATCTTCATCTCTTTCTTTCGAGTCTTCACTCTTATTATCTTCTTTGGCCATAGACTTGCGAGTGATGCTCTTTCGCTTCTTTGCCTCTCCTTCAATATTTTGCTTCATGATTAGCTCATAAGTCATGAGAAAACTAAGAAGTTCTTCAAGGAATAAGAGATTGAGATCCCTAGCTTCTTGAATTATTGTCACTTTAGCTTTCTAAGCTCTAGAAAGAGACTTGAAAATTTTTCGTACAAGCTCACCATTAGTATAAGATTTTTTTAAACTTTTAAGATCATTAATAATATCAGTAAAATGAGTAAATATTTTAGTTATGGATTTATTGGACTCTATTTTGAATAATTCATACTTATGTACCAGCATATTAATCTTGAATTTCTTAACTTGACAGCTACCATCATAGGTGACCTCAAGTCTGTCCCATATTTTTTTGATGAAAATATAGATAGAAATCTTATTAAATTCATTAGCATCAAGAGAGAGATAGAAAATATTCTTGGCTTTAGCATTTAATTGAGCTATTTTCTTTTCAAGATCATCCCAATCCTTTTCAAATTTGGGAGTGGTGATACCATCTACTATGTCAGTGGGTGTGTATGGCCCATTGATTATGATACTTCAAAGATCATAATCTAGTGCTTCTATGAATATGCATATGCATGCTTTCTAATACATATAGTTAGTACCATTAAATAAATGAGTCTATTTGTAAATTGTCCTTCGATAAGGGACACACCTTTAGATCGCTAAATCAATAACTGAAAGAGTACCAAGGCTCTGATACCACTTGTTACCTAATAAGACAATCTAAGAGAAGGGTGAATTAGGTTTTCTAAAAACTTTTACAAAATTAAAAGTAGATATGTGCTCAATTGAAATGAGCTATGTGAGAGTGTTGTGGAAACAATGAATATAATGAATGAATATGCAGAAGTAAATGAAGTGAAGTAGAAACAATCAAAACCATAAATAAAGAGAAGGTTTTTGTGGTTTGTGTCAAACTCAACACCAACATCCACTCTTCAAGTAATCTATTGAAAGTTTTACCTATTATCACCAAGATTACAGCTCAATTATTTTATCGAGATCATACTTAAATCCTGTTGACTTTTCTTAGCCATCCTAATCAAAATCTTTTCTTAAGCTATTTCTTTGTTTATACAAAATCTAATTCTAGACTTGGATGAGCCTGTCTCCTAAGTTTTAATCCTAATTGAAACTTATAATACTAGAAAATTGAATACAATATAAAGCATAAACAAAAAACTTCTTAATGAGCAAATAAAAAAATTGATGTAGCTCAAGTTGAAGAGATGAGAAGCTTTGCAATCAATGCACCCTTCTTCCTCTTAAAAATCACTTGAATGCATAAGAAGCAGGTCATTGGAATTGGACTTTTCTTCTTGATTGCTCACTAAATGCTAAAATTGAGTTTTGGCCCCTTTTTTTTTTTTTTCTGTTGGTGTTCAATGCACTTTTCTTTTATTCTAGTTTATTCTCTTTGTTACTTAGTACTTTTGGCACCCATATGTCCTTATTATAATATCCAAAAAAGAGTTTCTAGCTATTAGGAGATGATAACTAGCCATTGGAGAGCTTTTGTGCAAAACTGCAACTTCTGAAAAACTAGCTATTAGAGCTTGTCAGTCACAGTGGAGTCGATTTGAACAGTTCAAGAGTTGACTCAAGTTGTCTTCGAGTTAACTCGAAGTCTTTAGAAATCAACTCAAGGACTAATCATAGAAAGCATATCTTTTATCTTTCTTGAGAGAATCGACTCGAGTGCTTCTTAAAGTCAACTCGAGGTCTTCAAAGATCGACTCAAGAGTTGGTCATAAAAAAATTGCTGTCTAACCTTCTAAGGTAGTCAACTCGAGGTCTTCAAAGATCGACTTGAGAGTTGGTCATAAAAAAATTGCTTTCTATCCTTCTAAGGGAGTCAACTTGAGCTTTTCTAGAATCTACTTGAGGCCTGTGTCACTAGATGTTTGCATGCCAGAGTTAGCTCTTTAAGTCTTGGAGTCAGCTTTTAACCTTCTTCACATGATTTTTCATGGTGTGGCATTCTTGACCCTTGCTTCTTTGGATTCAAGATGGGAACCATGGAATTCTTTGAAACATAGCTTTAGCTTTCTGAAACCTCTTTTCAAAAGCTTAAACAACTTAATATTAAATATATACTCAAATATTTTATTCCCATCAAAATCAATTATAGGGCTAACACCAAGCTCTGATATCACTTGTTATCCAAATAGACAACCCAAGAAGGAAAGATGAATTGGATTTTTCAAAAATTTAAAACTTACTATGCATGAAACTTAAACTAGGTGAAGCAATGTGTAGTGGGAGCTATGTAGTATAATAAAAGTATGAAGATACAAACAATAACTAATGAAGAGAAAAGATGACATAAGAAAATACAAAAATTTTATAGTGGTTCAATACGAAACCCATCACCTACATTCATTCTCCAAGCCACACTTGAAAATTCTACTATAATCTTTTTTAGATTACAACTTGATTATTTTTTCAGACTCATAATCAAAAGTCAGTTGGTTTTTTTAATGAAAATAAATCAAAACCACTCTCTTAAGCCACTCATAGGCTTACACAATAATCATACTCTAATTCAAGGCTTAGATAGGCCTATCTGCAAGTTTCAATCTCAATTGAAACTTGTTTAATATAGAAAATAGGAGTACAATGTAAAGCACAAAGAAAAGCTTCCAAAAGGACAAAAAGAATGCCGATGAAGCTCTTAAAAATTATGTCAAGAAAGCTTGATCATAAATGCACTCTTCTTTTTCTGCAAACTACTGAAGACTTCAAGATTTTGGTAGTTGAAAAGTTAAAGCTCTCTTCTTGTACATACACTTAATGTTCCTTAGGTTTTCTTTTTGTTTTTCTCTTTTCCTTTTTATCTCTGGCTTTCTTGTTGCTTCTTTTCATTTTTCTTGCTTCTTCAATAAGTTTGGTAGCCATTTAAGCTTCTTAAAACATTCAAAAGTGGGTTTCTAGCTGTTAGAGGAAAAAAAAATGGTCATTATAGCCATTCTACAATGTCTAAAAAACTAGCTATTATAGCTATCATTACAATCGAGTCAACTCAGATCAAGTAGGATTCGACCCGAGGTGACTATGAGTTGGCTCAACAAAAATAGGGTTCGACTTGAGATCTAATCTGAAAAATATGCCTCTTTGTCTTTCTTGAGAGAGTAATTGACTTAATAACTAGGAGTTGGCCTAAAGTTGTTCAAGAGTCAAGTCGAGATCAGATTGAAAAATCTAATTCTCTATCCTGCCTGAGAGAGTCGACTTAGCAAAAGTAGAGGTTGACTCACTGACTATGCTATTTAAATTTTGTATGCCAAAATCGACTCTTTAAAGCTTGAAGTCAGCTCTTAACTTTTTCCACTTGATTTTTCAAGATATGACTTTTTTGATATACTTTCTTTGGTCCTTTAATTTAGCATTTACATGAGACTTCTTCGGAGTGAACTTGACTTTCCAAAACATTCTCCATATGAACTTCAACAAATCATTAGTACCAAAATTATATTTAAATATTTTATATTTATCAAAATCAATCTTTGAATCAACATCTAAGGGTATTACATATAGATTGAAATATTTGATGTACAATACTATTCACAGTTCTGATTTCATCATAATTTCTTAGTCTTTTGACAACATTCAAAAGTATTCTTGGATAATATAATTCACCAGAGCTAGGTTGTATATAAATAATTCTTTCAATTTGATTCTTTTATTTTCTTCTAATCCATATTTTATCTTTAGAGTTTCACACCCTTTTTATTGAGAATTTAGCATATGTCAAGTCTCTAGTATCTTCATATATTTTGTTAATTTGCATCCATTATGTGACCATCATTTTGCCTATATCCTTTTTGCCAAAAATAGTTGTTAAAATCTGATTTCCATGATAAGTCATAATGTTCATCAATAGAAGATGTAAAATCAGCCGTTCAACTATTAGTTCTCTAAATGATATCAAACTGAAATAATCTCCATGTAGCTTCATATATCAATAAATATCTATAGTCTAGATATATTTTTATATATTGCATCAACTTGTTCATACCTTTGATCTCTAGTGTCATCATCGATCGTCATATTTTCTATAATTAGAGCTGTGCTCTATTTCGCACCTTTATTGAATATTTAAATAAATATTTAATTATTTTTGATTTGTTGCACCATTCAATATTAACATGTGCTTGATAACGAATTAATAAACTTAAATTATAAGAAACAACATATCTATTATCAAGCTTAATGCCATTTTATAGAATATAGTGTCCATTATTTCTTCTTCTATAAATGGTAAATCCATTTTCATCGGTCATTGTTTCCATCTGAATTTTTTTGGAGAATATTTTGGACAATGTCCCTTCAACATGCATAGCAATTTTGGATTATCTAATCCATATGGTTTGTACATCACAAATTTGTAATTATTTCATTTGCTATTTGATCACTATTTTTGTTAGGTATTTCTACACAAATTATAGAATCAATATCTAATATTGTTGGATTTTTATATTTCGAATCTAGCCACAACAAGATATGAATATGCGGCAAACCTCATTTCTGAAACTCTATCATGTATAGAACTACAAATAAGAAAAAAGATTATTGAAGACTTAAGTATAAACAAATATTAACTATTTTTCTATAATAAACAGCAAAGCACCTGCAATTGATTTTCCAAAATGATGTTTCTTCATAATATCAGATATTAATTCTTTAAGTTTTATTTTAAAAACTCTACTGACAATATCTAGCCTATCTTCAAATTGCTAACTAGGAATAATATTCAAAGCTCCTTAAATTTTTGGCTATTATGCATTACAAGTAAATGTTATGAATAGATTAGGATGTTCATAACATTTACAAATAGCCATTGTATTATGATAATTTTGGATCATAGATCTTGGACTTCCAATAAAATTTGATGATAATATGATTCTCTTTCTAATTATATTTCTATCAACATCTCTTCTTACAATCGCATCCTTAATATCTCTATAAATTTTTGATCTTAAATCTTTTTGACTTCTTCTGATATATGTTAAGCTTTCTTCTTTAATATATGAAAAAGCATCTACTATATATTATTGCAATAATCTACCTCCTCTTATTAGTATTGTTCATCTATTCATTCTTCATTGTAATCTATAAATATAAAATTTTCTCATTATTACACATTAACTTGTAGTCGAATATTTTTGTGAACAACCTCCATATCTTATATCTGTTCTATAACCATCCTTAATGAATAGAAATAAAATTAGATAATGCATATACAAGATGCGAGGATGCAAATCACTAATATATTTTTATCCTTCTATTTGGTGCTTAACAACAATATCACATTGTCGATCAAACTTGTCAAAGATCACTAATTATTAAACCTACTATTTTAGAACATGAAGGCACACGGTGTTGTGTAGCATCTCCTCAACACCTTCCCATCATTTAAGCTATATTGGCAAAAATTTTGATTCCTTGAAATGATCTCTAGCCATTAGAAAAGCTTCAATAATTTGATTCTCTTGATCAAATATATTTATTAATTCTTCTATTATTTCAAGGTCAACAGCTGACATATTAGCATTAGAACTCAATAATCTAATTCTATTGCTGACTTTATTTTCTATATCATATACATATAATTATGCAAATTGAGATTTTCCCCATCAATCAGAAGCAATGAATCCATTTGATGATGATTTTGACCATTGACTCAAAACACATATGGTCCATGTTTAGTATTCATTTTATTATCGATCTTCACCCTTATTGACGTAAATGCCAATATTGAATTACACACTGATATTTTCAAAATTTCGAAGCTCTTTTTCCTCCATTATAATTCAATTCAATAAACTATCTAAGAAAGTAGGGTTTTCTTAAGCAATGGGATGTATATCCTTCCTCCTCAACAATATAAACTAAATATAGGTGTGGATGTGTCATGTGATTTGTTATGCATGCTTTATATCCAAATAAAGTCCCTCAATATTGACACATATTTAGGTTCTCCAATATCTAGTTGTCCATTATATCTACCTATATAGCAAAAAAGGTACAATCAAAGATATCCTAGACCAGATCATAAGAGGAAAAAGAATTATTATTAATCAATCACCCATTAGAATGTTTGGAGGAAGATGCTATAGAAATATTTGGTTTAATTATGCATATGTTGCCCAGCTATGCAACCCAAGATGGGGGGTGAATTGGGTTTCTAAAAATTTTAAGCTTAACTAATGACTTATGAGAAATGTTTGACAAAGCTATATAGATAGGGTGAGTAGAATTAATTCAAGGCTAATAGCAAGAGCAAGAATGCAAGAGAATAATGAAGAGATAAAGAAGAGCAATTAGACACACACCAAACAAAAGGATTTATAGTGGTTCGGTGCCAACCTTGCACCTACATCCACTCCCCAAGCTCCTACTTGGAAATTTCAATCCACTAATCTTGTATTCAACCCGAATACAAACGTCGGAAACTCTGACTCTAGCTATTCCAAGCTAGTCCACTTGTTTCTCGGGTATAAGCCAATCCAATATACTCCGATTCTAGGTTCGGATCAACCTTCCCTTATTTTGGAACCCTTCCAAAACAAAAACAATAACTCAAAATGAGAATAACAATGAATAGCACAAATAAGTACAAAGAAAGCTCCTTTAATGAGTGAATATGACTTTAAATACACTTTACTCAAAGAGAAGAAGACCCTTTTTGGATTTTCTCAAGGTGGTTGGAGACTTGAATGTGCACTTGAGGAGTTGGTGAGCTTGGATTAAAGGCTTCTTGAAAGCTTTGAATGAGCTCTTGCTTAGGGCTAAAAAGTTTGCTTGAAATCTCTTTTTCAAAATCTTTCAAAATCTCTCTACTTAAGTCTTCAATAATCATTCTAGACTGAAAAAGAGCTGTTAGACTGCATTAAATGAGCATTAAAAGTATTTAAAATAGGTTAAAAATTAGTCGTTGCGGAAAAATCCCTTCACAGGGGTCGACTCATGAGTCGACTCATGCCTGGGGATCGATTCATGGGTCGACCTCTGTGGAAAAATATCACATAGTGAACGGGATCTATGGTTCTGTAAAACTGGCAAAAAGACCCGCAGAGGTCGACTCATGAGTCGACTCATGCCTTGGGGGTCGACTCATGGGTCGACTCACAGGTTGTGCCAAGTCTGTGCCGGCTAGGAATTTCAGCGTGCCAGTCATCTCATGTGCCATGAGTCGACTCATGGGTCGACTCATGATTTTCAATCATGCATATCTTTCAAAATACAAGTCCAAAATCAATAAAATTTTCACCATTGGATTACAAATCCTTTGTTCTATCATTTGATACTATCAAATCAAGATTTTGGTAAAATTACAATTTTGCCCCTGAAGAGCAATAAGTCTTTTTCAAGTGAGAAACATTAGTACCCCTTCAACTGCTTTGTAATCATCAAAATCAATCTAAGGAGCAACAATCTCTCCCTTTTTGATGATGATAAAATATTTGAACAAAAGCATTTGTATGGATCAATGATCATGAATTTCAAAGGAATGAAATGCATTATAGGTAGTTTGAAGATAAATAGGAAATTTACTACCAACTTATAAGCGCATTTGCTTGAAAAGAAGATTGATTCTTTTGGCATGTGATACATGTGCCCATTTGCATAAATAATTTGCCTATTGCTTGATGATTTGAAAATTTGCTCATTTGATTATATGATTTTGATATCAGAGTAGAAAATTTATTTTTGTTATCAGAGCAAAGCAGAATTTACATTAAGATTTGAAAATTGCGTGTTTGAAAATATCTCATTTGCTCATTTGCTTATTTTTTAAATTTCTTGAAAATTCGCTCATTCTCATTTGATTATTTAGTTTTAGTATCAGAGCATGTTTAACAATTAAGTGTATCAATGCATGTCTAAGAATTAATTTTAAAGCATGTCAGAGCATGTCAAATTTTAAGATGTATCAGAGCATGTCTAATTTTAAAGCATATCAGAGCATGTCTAAGAAGTAATTTTAAAGGTTGCTCATTTGCTTTGTGCTTAGCAATTCATTCATTTTGTTAGCAATCTTATTTTTGATATTTTAATTTCTCCCAATTCACTCATTTTATTTTTAAGTCTTTTATTTATCTTTCTTTTAATACTTTTGCTTAGCAATTCACTCATTGTATTTTTAAGTCATTTAATACATTATATTTTTAAGTCATTTAATAATCTTGCTTTTGATATTTTTCTTTAATTTTTCCTCCTTTTTGACATCATCAAACATTGTTAACTCCCCCTCTTTTTTTGAATACATTTTCTCTTTAGTGTTTCTTCAAACTTCTTGTGCTAATCATTAATGTTTACTCCCCCTGAATACAGCAATCATAAAACAAAATATGCCATTGAGTACCATAGATATGAATTAGCAACAAAGAGAAGATATATAATCAAGAGATGATTGATACCATTACAAAGAGTAGATATATAATTAAAAGATGATTGATACCATAGTTGTTTCAATACATATTTCATAATATAAAAGTCAACTAGCTAATATCATTACATGGCCCAAGAGACAGATCCTAGAAAGAACAACAGACATGACTAACAACAAGGATCTAGTAGAGCTCATGACTCTATGGATCAGAATCAGATGTATCAGAGATGGGGTGGGGAGATGATGGATCACGACCAAGGACTCGTCCCCTACCCCGTCTGCTTCTGCCACGAGTGGAGGTGCTGGCACGAGTAGGTGGGCGAGATGATCCTGAAGGCTGAAAGGCCATAGACTGGACTGCAAGAGAGAGCCTGATGGAATCAAGAATGTTCAGAGCTCTCGAAACAGACTGAAGCAGTGCAGTGAACTGTGTAGAAGCATGCTCACTAGAGCCTCTGATCTCTCTCCTCAAGAAATCAAATCTACCCTCCAATACACCTCTGAGTCTGCCAGCCTCCGCAGTTAGGTCTGTGACCTCAATAGTGCACTCCTGTGGTTGAGGATGGGCCAAAGCTAAGACTTGCCCCTGCAAGTCAAGTACTCTCCCAGTCAGTCTCAAAATGTAATCCTCGAGCTGCTGAATCCGAGCTGACTGATCTGAGATCATCTGAAATACAGTGGAGATATGGAGGATCAAGGTCTGATCAGATGTATCTAATGATGTGGATCCCGGTGCAAACGCAGAAGTGCTCCACTGATGAGAAAGCAAGGAAGCCACACGCTGAGAAATCTGCTCAATCTGATCATCAGCCAATTTGAACTCTGAGGGAGGTGTTCTGCTGTCTGGCTGCTGAACTGGTGTGTGCCTCCTGGTGGACTCTGAAGGGCCAGCCTCTGGATCTGAAACAAACTGGATGTCTGGAGATGCTGCCCTGAAGTCATGGAGAGGTGATGAGGGACCTTCTTCCTCAGCTCTGTCCTTAACTCTGTCCTCAGCTCTCTCCTCAGCTCTTTCTTCTGTACCTTTGATCCAACCACCATCAATCCTAGTGAATCCCATGTGGTGCAGAGTGTGTTGGTTGATGGTGTCAGCGTGAGAAAGCCTAGCAGATGCCTCCCCCTCAAAACTGACTCCAAACCTCCTGAAAACTAGTGTGAGGGCCATACCAAAAGGCAGATGTGCATTGGATCTATTCAGTGTTTCTCTCATGGCCTCAATCATTAAAGCAGGGAGGTTTAAGGGGGTTTGGGTGATCACATGAAACATTATACATATGTCTCGGCCAGAAAGGAGGTCATGTCTACCACTTCTCGGGAAGAAAAGCTTTGTCACTAATTGATGTAGAATTCTCATTTCAATTGACAAGATCTTGGCTTCTAATTTATTTAGACTTCCCGAGTAGGTTCCTCCTAAAATTACATTGATCCCTTCTTCCTTCACTGAGAGTTCCATGTTAGAATATCCCTCACAGGGCAAATGTAGAATCTCTCCCAAAATAATAGGATCTAAGCAGATATCAATTTTCTTAACAGTAGAAGTTACTGTTCCATTGCTATAGTGCAGATTCAGATAAAACTCTCTAACCAAGTCTACATATGTAACTTCCTTGAGAGAACAGTAAAATTCCCAACCTTGGTTTTTGATCTTTGACCCAAAGGAGAAACCTTCTTTTTCAAAGAATCTGAAGTCCACATTCTTGCCGGTTTCTACCTTTCTGTCAGAGAGAGGGATTTTGCTAGGGCTAAGAGGAGACTGAGAGAGACCTGGTGCAGATGCTGAAGCCGGAATGGGAGCAGAGGAAGTCTGAGAAGCTTGTCTTTTCCTGCGGATGCCTTCTTCCAACGCACGGACTGATTTTCTTTTTTGAGGGAGTTTCATCTTTGGGGCCATTCTCACCACAAGACCAAGCAAGGAGACTCAGAAGATCAAATGGGTGAGGAGAAGGAGGGTTACTAGAGGATGGAAAGGGATTTTGATGGAGAGAAATCACGATTTTGAGAAAAATGATGGAAGCTAGGGCACGCTCCAACCGCTTCAATCAAGGGAGAAAGATGCGAGAAGCTCCTTTCCCAAGGGGTGATTTGAGGTGGAGAGGTGAAGGGAGAATGATCTTAGGCTAAATCCTTGGTTTTGGAGAGAACGAAGATGAGGACGATGAGTCTTGGAGGGAGGAAGACGAAGAAGAAGGAGGGGTCGGCTCATGAACGGGCTTTAAGTTAAAAAGAAATGAACCCGTGGGAAGTTGGCCAAGAATTTCAAGTATGCCATTGGGTCGACCCTAGGGGGTCGACTCATGATTCACAAAATTTCAAAAAAAATATGAATAAACTCTGAAAAAATTCAAAATTTTGAGAGAAGAAATTTTGCTCAATGACAAGTTGTGAGAATGATAATCTTGAGCTTTTAGGTCCAAGAGAGATGATAAAAATTGAGCTCAAAGAAATTTTGATATCGATTCTTTGAAATTGGTGAAATATTTAGGCAAAAGGATCAAGAATTCTTAGATTTCTCCTAATTTCACAGAATCTATCCTCACTAAGGGCCTTTGTAAAGATATTAGCTAATTGATTTTCAGTGCAAACATATTCAAGAATTATATCTTTGTTTTGAACATATTCTCTTATAAAATGATGTCTTATTTCAATATGTTTAGACCTTGAATGTTGAATTAGATTTTTAGTTAGATTTATGGCACTAGTGTTATCACATCTTATGGGTGTTTCATTAAGTTTGATACCAAAGTCTTCGAGTTGTTGCTTAATCCACAAGATTTGAGCACAACAACTTCCGGCTGCAATGTATTCGACCTCAGCCGTAGACAGTGCTACCGAATTTTATTTCTTGCTAAATCAGGAGATTAGGTTAACTCCAAAAAATTGGCAGATTCCACTAGTATTTTTTCTATCTAATCTACATCCAACAAAATCAGCATCTGAATATCCTATTAAGTCAATTAATGAGTCCTTAGAGTACCATAATCCTAGAGTTTGAGTACCATTCAAATATCTAAGGATTCTTTTAACAGCATTCAAGTGAGATTCTTTAGGATTAGATTGAAATCTAACACACAAACAAACACTAAACATGATATCAGGCCTACTTGCAGTTAAATATAATAGAGAGCCAATCATACCTCTATAGTATTTTAAGTCTACTCATTTACCTTCTTCATCCTTGTCAAACTTACATGAGGGGCTCATGGGAGTGCCAATTGCTTTGGAGTTCTCCATTCCAAATCTTTTGAGTAATTTCTTGGTGTACTTGCTTTGGGTGATGAAGATTCCTTCCTTTATTTGTTTGATTTGGAGTCCAAGGAAGAAAGTAAGTTCTTCCATCATGCTCATCTCGAACTCCCCCTGCATGAGCTTAGCAAAGTCTTGACAAAGAGATTCATTAGTAGACCCAAAAATAATATCATCAACATAAATTTGTATAACTAACATATCATTTTGATTTCTTTTAATAAAGAGGGTTGTGTCTACATTACCTCTTGAAAAACCATTATTTAGTAAAAAATTGCTTAGCCTATCATACCAAGCCCTAGGTGCTTGTTTTAATCCATATAGAGCTTTATTTAATTTAAAAATATGATTAGGAAAAGCATGATTTTCAAATCCTGGGGTTGTTCTACATAGACTTCTTCAGCAATATATCCATTCAAAAATGCACTTTTGACATCCATTTGAAATAATTTAAATTTCATAAAGCAAGCATATGCAAGTAGAAGTCTAATGGCCTCTAATCTAGCAACAGGTGCAAAGGTCTCATCAAAATCAATTCCTTCTTCTTGATTATAACCTTTAGCAACCAATCTTGCTTTATTTCTTATTACATTTTCATGTTCATCTAATTTGTTCCTAAAGACCCATTTTGTGCCAATTATTGAATAATTTTTAGGTCTTGATACTAAAGTCCATACATTATTTCTTTCAAATTGATTAAGTTCCTCTTGCATTGCATTAATCCAATTATAATCATTTTCAGCTTCTTCAATAGTTTTTGGTTTAAGATGAGAGACAAAAGCACAATGATTAAATACATCTTTAAGTGAAGAACGAGTTTTTACCCCATGCATAGGATCACCAATAATTAGCTCCTTAAGGTGATTGTGAACATACCTCCATTCTTTGGGTAAGTCATTGTACCTTGAGGTTGTTCTTGATGTTCTTCACCTCCCTCATCCTATTTGTCTTCATGTTCCTCATCCTCTTGAATTGTTGAATCTTTCAGAGTGATCTCTTTCATTCCTTCTATAAGAGGATCTGCATCATCAACACCTTCATTCATCCTTGAAGGAAGATCGCTAGATTCATCAAAGATAACATGTATGGACTCCTCTACTACTAAAGTTCTTTTGTTAAAAACTCTAAAAGCTTTACTAGTGGAGGAGTAACCAAGAAAGATTGCTTCATTTGATTTTGCATTAAATTTTTCAAGTCTTTCTTTACCATTATTTAACACAAAACATCGGCAACCAAAAACATGAAAATAAGCAATATTAGGTTTTCTTTCTTTCCAAAGCTCATAGGGGGTTTTCTTTAAAATTTATCTAATCAAAGCACGATTTAAAATGTAACATGCTGTGTTGATTGCTTCCGTCCAAAAATATCTTGGAAGGTTGCTTTCACAAAGCATGGTACGGGCCATGTCTTCTAAGGTTCTGTTTTTCCTTTCTACTACCTCATTTTGTTGGGGTGTCCTAGGAGCAGAGAAGTTATGGCCAATTCTCTTTTCATCACAAAAGTTTTCAAAGTCTTGATTTTCAAATTTAGTTCATGATCGCTTCGAATATTTTGAATTGAAAATCCTTTCTCATTAGTGACATTTCGGTAAAATTTAGTGAAAACATGAAAAGTTTCATCTTTGTGTGCTAAAAAGAAAACCCAAGTAAAATGAGAGTAATCATCTATAATTACAAAACCATATCATTTTCCTCCTGGACTAGTGGTTCTAGTAGGTCCAAATAAGTCCATATGCAAAAGCTCTAAAGGTCTAGAGGTTGAAACAATATTTTTGGATTTAAATGAAACTCTTGTTTGTTTACCTAGTTGGCATGCATCACAAATTCTATCCTTTTCAAAATTCAATTTTAGCAAGCCAAGAACTAATTCTTTCTTAATTAATTTTGAAAGAGAATGCATGCTAATGTGTGCAAGTCTGCGATGCCAAAGCCAACTTGTCTCATTAATTTTAGCATTTAAGGATACTAGGCATTGCATGTTTATTTTGGCTAAATCATTTAAATCTACCATATAAACATTACCATGTCTATGTCCAATAAATTTAATGCCATCATTAATAGGACTAGTTACAATGCAAACAGACGATTCAAAAATAACTTTATATCTTTATCACAAAATTGACTAATGCTTAGCAAATTATGTTTTAAACCATCTACCAACAAAATATTTTCAATGTATTTGGAGGGAGTGATACCAATGTTACTTATACCGATGATCTTTCCTTTGCCATTGTCTCCAAAGGTACCATCCCTCCATCTTAGCATCAAGAGTGATGAATTGGGATTCATCACCAGTCATGTGTCTCGAGCATCCACTATCAAGATACCATTTTCTGTTTCCTCCTTGGGATGCTAGACACACCTGCAAGCAAAAGTCAATTTTTGTTTTAGGTACCCAAGCTTTCTTGGATCCTTTTTGGTTAGTCATAATGGTTCCTTTTGGAACCCATATTTCTTTACAGTTGAGTTTGCAGACTTGTTAGAGAAGCAAGTGTATGACTTATGTCCTACTCTACCACATTTGAAGCAAGTAATATTAGAAGACTTGTTACTTAAAGAGTTTACATAAATATTTTTCAGATATTTTTGTTTCTTCAAGGGGTTATAGCCAAGTCCAGCCTTATCATACACGGCTTTTTGATTATCAAGAATCATATTAAGTTTATTTGAACTCAAGGTGAATTTTTCTACTATTGGTTTTAGCTTGGCAATTTCATTCTTTAAACTTTGATTTTCTTGAAGCAGGGTGGATTTTTCAATTGAAATATTTTCAGTTTGTTTCAATAAAGATTGATTTTTTAATTTTAGATCTTTGTTCTTCATCCCTAGTTTCTTTAATTCATCAACTAAATCATATAAAAGCTTCATGTAATTCTTCAAATGTAAAGTCACTAGGAGTTTCGAAATTACCTCATTTTCGTGTGCCATAAGCACAGGTTGGCTTGTTCGTTGAGTTTTCCTCGTCGGAGCTTGAGTCATCACTCGCACTCCAAGTGGCCATCATGGCCTTCTTCTTGTACTTCTTGGGACCTTTCTTCAGTCTGAGGGCATTCGGATTTGAAGTTCCCGGCTTCTTGCATTCGTAGCAGATAAGGGGTTGGTCTTTCTCTTTTTCTTTGCTCTGTTCTCCTTTTGTGAATGGCCTCTTCCTCATCCCTGTTTCCTTTTTCTCAAAAATTTCTTGAATCTTCGGATAATGAGTGCCATCTCTTCATCCTGTTCTTCATCTTCAGTGTCATCAGTTTCTTCATCTGGTGGAGCTGTGGATTTGAGGGCAATTATTCTTTTCTTTTTGACTTCTTTCCTCTTGATGTTGCTTCATGCTTAGCTCATGAGTCATCAATGATCCAAGAAGCTCTTCCAAGGGTAGAATGTTCAAGTCTTAGCTTCTTGGATGGCAGTCACTTGGCTTCCCAAGTTCTTGGTAAGGACCTGAGAATCTTTCTTACAAGCTCACTGTTAGTATAGGACTTTCAAGACTCTTTAAACCATTAATAATATCAGTAAAGGAGTAAACATTCCAGTTATGGACTCATCATGCTCCATTTTAAACAATTCATATTTATGCAACAAGCATGTTGATTTTAGACTCCTTTACTTGATTGGTTCCCTCATGGGTTACTTTCTAACCTATCCCATATTTCTTTAGCAGATGAGCAAGTAGAAATGCGATTAAATTCGTTAGCATCAAGAGCACAATAAAGAACATTCATTGCTTTAGCATTTAATTGGGCCATCTTCTTATCAACCTCATCCCATTCTTTCTCGGATTTGGCTGATTCCTCACCATCTATAATTTTAGTGGGGTGTGTGAGGACCGTTCACTATGATACTCCACATATCATAGTCGAGTGCTTTGAATGAATATTTTCATCCGAGCTTTCCAATAGGTGTAATTAGACCCATTGAAAGTAAGGTCGGTTGGTGGATTGCCCCTCGGCTAGAGAAGTGCCGACATGAGTTGCCATAGATCTTTTGGCTCTTTGATTGTTTAGATCAAAGAAGAGCTAGAGCACCGGTCTCTGATACCACTTGTTGCCCAGCTATGCAACCCAAGAGGGGGGGTGAATTGGGTTTCTAAAAATTTTAAGCTTAACTTAATGACTTATGAGAAATGTTTGACAAAGCTAAATAGATAGGTGAGTAGAATTAATTCAAGGCTAATAGCAAGAGCAAGAATGCAAGAGAATAATGAAGAGATAAAGAAGAGCAATTAGACACACACCAAACAAAAGATTTATAGTGGTTCGGTGCCAACCTTGCACCTACATCCACTCCCAAGCTCCTACTTGGGAATTTCAATCCACTAATCTTGTATTCAACCCGAATACAAACGTCGAAACTCCGACTCTAGCTATTCCAAGCTAGTCCACTTATTTTTGGGTACAAGCCAACCCAATACACTCCGATTCTAGGTTCGGATCAACCTTCCCTTTTTGGAACCCTCCAAAACAAAAACAATAACTCAAAAAAGAATAACAATATAGCACAAATAAGTACAAAGAAAGCTCCTTAATGAGCGAATATGACTTTAAATACACTTTACTCAAGAGAAGAAGACCCTTTTTGGATTTTCTCAAGGTGGTTGGAGACTTGAATGTGCACTTGAGGAGTTGGTGAGCTTGGATTAAAGGCTTCTTGAAAGCTTTGAATGAGCTCTTGCTTAGGGCTGAAAAGTTGCTTGAAATCCTTTTTCAAAATCTCTCTCTTGAATCTCTTCTTGATTCCACCTTTTTGTCCTTTTATAGCTTTAAGAAATAGTGAAAATCATTCTAGACTGAAAAAGAGCCGTTAGACTGCATTAAATGAGCATTAAAAGTATTTAAAATGGGTTAAAAACTAGCCGTTTGAAAAATCCCTCACAGGGGTCGACTCATGAGTCGACTCATGCCTGGGGGTCGACTCATGGGTCGACCTCTTGGAAAAATCATCACAGAAGTGAACGGGATCCATGGTTCTGTAAAACTGGCAAAAAGACCCGCAGAGGTCGACTCATGAGTCGACTCATGCCTTGGGGGTCGACTCATGGGTCGACTCACAGGTTGTGCCAAGTCTGTGCCGGCCAGAAATTCAGCGTGCCAGTCATCTCATGTGCCATGAGTCGACTCATGGGTCGACTCATGATTTTCAATCATGCATATCTTTCAAAATACAAGTCCAAAATCAATAAAATTTTCACCATTGGATCACAAATCTTTTGTTCTATCATTTGATACTATCAAATCAGGGTTTTGATAAAATTACAATTTTGCCCCTGAAGAGCAATAAGTCTTTTTCAAGTGAGAAATATTAGTACCCTTCAACTGTTTGTAATCATCAA